>NC_053494.1:192002043-192202043 GCF_905171775.1 Rana temporaria | reverse complement strand
AAAAAACAAACAAAAATAAAACACCTTACATCTGGTGTCTTCATCAGGGTCCCCCCTTACATCTGGTGTCCCCATCAGAGTGCCCCCCCATACATCTGGTCTCCCCATCAGAGTACCCCCTTATACATCTGGTGTCCCCATCAGAGTGCCCCCTTATACATCTGGTGTCCCCATCAGGGTGCCCCCTATACATTTGGTATCCCCATCAGAGTGCCCCCTATGCATCTCATATCCACATCAGAATGCTCCCTATACATCTCATATGCCCATCAGAGTTCCCCCTATACATCTGATATCCCCATCAGCGCGCCCCCTATACATCTGGTGTTCCTATCAGAGTGCCTCCCTATACATTTGATATCCCCACCAGAGTGCCCCTCAACACATCACAATCCCCCCTTACATCATGTGTCGCTATCAGAGTGCCCCCTATACATATGGTGTCCCCATCAGAGTGCCCTCCTATACATCTGATGTCTCCATCAGAGTGCCCCCCTATACATCTGGTGTCTCCATCAGAGTGCCCCCCCTATAATCTTGTGACCCCATCAGAGTGCCTCCCTATACATATGGTGTCCCCATCAGAGTGCCCTCCTATACATCTGATGTCTCCATCAGAGTGCCCCCCCCCTATACATCTGGTGTCTCCATCAAAGTGCCCCCCTATAATCTGGTGACCCCATCAGAGTGCCTCCCTATACAACTGACATCCTAATCAGAATGCCCCCTTATACATTTGATATCCCCACCATACATTTGATATCCCTCAACACATCACAATAGCTCCTTATATCAGGTGTCCCCATCAGAGTGCCCCTATACATCTGGTGTCCCATCAGGGTGCCCCCTATACATCTGGTGTCTCCATCAGAGTGCCCCCTATACATCTGGTGTACCATGAGAGTGTCTCCTATACATCTGGTGCCACCATCAGAGTGCTCCTATACATCTTGTGACCCCATCAGGGTGCCCACCCTATACATCTGGTGTCCCATCAGGGTGCCCCCCTATACATCTGGTGTCTCCATCAGAGTGCCCCCTATACATCTGGTGTCCCCATCACAGTGCCTCCCTATACACATGGTGTCCCCATCAGAGTGCCTCCCTATACAAATGACATCCTAATCAGAATGCCCCCTTATACATTTGATATCCCCACCATACATTTGATATCCCTCAACACATCACAATAGCTCCTTATATCAGGTGTCCCCATCAGAGTGCCCCCTATACATCTGGTGTACCATGAGAGTGTCCCCTATACATCTGGTGCCACCATCAGAGTGCCCCTATACATCTTGTAACCCCATCAGAGTGCCCCCTATACATCTGGTGCCACCATCAGAGTGCCCCTATACATCTTGTAACCCCATCAGGGTGCCCCCCTATACATCTGGTGTCTCCATCAGAGTGCCCCCTATACATCTGGTGTCCCCATCAGAGTGCCCCCCCCCCTATACATCTGATGTCCCTATCAGAGTGCACCCCTATACATCTGGATGTCCCTCCACTTATCACAATCGCCATTTACATCAGGTGCCCCATGTGTCCCTCCACACATCAGAGCTGTCCCCCCTCCCCCTTTCCCTCTGTACTCACAGATAACAAATTGCAGAGAAATAAGCCCCTCCTTCCTCTCTCCAATTTTCAGACAGTCTTCCCTCCCCTGCAGTGCCAGGCTGAGACTCAGGTGAGTTCTCAGTGTCAGCTCTATATCGCCCCCTGCAGGCTGCAGGGACGAGAATGCCAAATAGAAAGATAATTTTGACTTTAATGCTAAGTTTTATATGTATGGCCATTTACATTTGCTCTAAATATGTCTGTGCTTACTATTTATCAATGCAACACATTGCCTGCGATTTCCTGCTCCTCTTATCTCAGTGTAAGTCTACAGTCTGCTTGGACTGATTGCAAACAATACAATCTGCTTATTATTGACTTTTATTTTATTTTATTATTGCAGCAGTTGTCATCAAAGCTGTCCACAGACATGAGGTGACACTCATCAAATCCAGACAATGTTCTTATGTCTAAGGCTGGTCCCCAATCCTGACTGCTGATTGCTGTCATGTCCGATGATCAGGTGGTTTGGATTAATTGCCCATCACAATGGTTCTTAAAGTGGTTGTAAACCTCAGAAATGAAATATGAACAATGCATATCCCTCTATAGTGTGTACTTGTCTCAATCCAGAGCACTAAGTGTAATTTCTGTTTGCTGCCTTATTCCTCTGCTATCAGCATAAAATACATTCTGACCTGTTTTCCCAGGGCCGATCCTAGGGTCACAGACGCCTGGGTGCAGAAATATTTCTTGCGCCCCCACATGGGCGTGGTCATCTTACTAACTCCTCCCCTTTACACATGTTTCTATGGCTACGACTCAAATACAGAGATGATCCCCTAAGAAGTCTTCATTAGTGTCCCCCATCAGTGTCCCCCCCAGCAGGTGTCCCCCATCAGAGCCCCCCCACAGCAGGTGTCCCCCATCAGAGCCCCCCCACAGGAGTTGCCCCATCAGAGCCCTCCCACAGGAGTTGCCCCCATCAGAGCCCCCCCACAGGAGTTGCCCCCATCAGAGCCCCCCCACAGGAGGTGCCCCCATCAGAGCCCCACCACAACAGGTGTTCCCATCAGAACCCCCCCCCCCCCCACAGCAGGTGTCCCCATAGATCAGTACTTGTCCAATAGATCCCTGTAGCTCAGGCACGCGGGGAGCAGAAGCATAATACAGGGGGGCGGGGCATACGTAGCATCTTTGGTTACTTGGAGGGTGGCACTCAGAGAGCATTTCTGGGAGTTCACGGGATGATTGGCAGCAGCTACGGCCAACCCAGAAGCCTCTTATCACACCGCCTATGGGAGAAGAGCTGACACATTCAGAGGGGGCGGGGCAGACAGGAGACTGCTCCATGCACACCGGACAGAATTAATTAGTGGAGCCTAGTACTGGAACGTGTTCTGGTAATAGGCTCCACTGTGGTACCCAGCCCGGATTCCGGGGACAGCTGGAGGTATCCGCTCTTGTCAGTTGCCAGCGGAGAGAGCAAGCGGGATGGGGAACCGCTGCACCCGCTAGATGCACTCTGCCTCTGGACACAGACAAGGAGGAGGGAGGGGAACACTTGGAGCTTTGGTGCCCCCACCTCTGCAGCGCGTGCACCCGTGCACCCTGCCTAGGATCGGCCCTGACAGTTTTCCTGACACCAAGAGAAAAAAGGTGGCAGGGGAAGGAGCTCCAGCTGATTGACAGCCTCAAAAAATTCACAGTATATTCGATGACTTGTTTTCATAAAAACTTCAACATTTTGCCTGTTTTTAACATTTGATTTTGGAATAAATGTAATTTCTTAAACATAAACCACATACAGTGTAAGAAATTTGTTCGTTGAAGAAAATGTTTCCATCCTTTTCTTTTGAATTTTCTTATCACTGTAATTGAAAGCGAACCTTACTAACAATTAGAAAATAGAATAAATGTTCTTAGCTCCTTCCGGACCAGCCGCCGCAGTTAGCCGTCGTCGTAGCTGTCGTAGCTGTGCCCGTGCCCCCGGAGCCCATGCGAGTGTCCGGCGGTCGCGATGACAGCCGGGCACCCGCGATTGCTCGTTACAGAACTAGAACGCGGAAGATGTATGTGTAAACACACAAATCCCGGTTCTCTCAGGGGCGAGGAGACTGATCGTGTATGAACACTGATCAATTTCTTCCCCAAGTCAGTCCTATCCCTCCTACAGTTAGAACACACATTAGGGAACACAGTTAACCCCTTGATCGCCCCCTATTGTTAACTCCTCCCCTGCCAGTGACATTTATACAGTAATCAGTGCATTTTTATAGCACTAATTGCTGTATAACTGACACTGGTCCCAAAAATTTGTCAAAAGAGTCCGATTTGTGCGCTGCATTATCACTGTCCCCATAAGAATCGCTGATCGCCGCCATTACTAGTAAAAAGAAACAATAATAATGAAAATGTCATAAATCTATCCCCTATTTTGCAGATAACTCTTGCGCAAACCAATCAATATATACGCCTTTTGCGATTTTTTTCCAAAAATATGTAGAGGAATACATATTGGCCTAAACTGAGAAAAAAATTATAAAAAAAAAAAAAAAATGGGATATTTATTATAACATATAAAAGATATTGTGTTTTTTTTTTTTTTCAAAATTGTCGCTCTTCTTTTGTTTATAGGGCACAAAATAAAAACCGCAGAGGTGATCAAATACCACCAAAAGAAGGCTCTATGTGTGGGAAAATTTTGTTTGACGACAGCGCAATTGTCAGTTAAAGCGACGCAGTGCCGTATCGCAAAAAATGGCCTGGTCATTGAGCAGCCAAATCTTCCGGGGCTGAAGTAGTTAAAAGGAAAACGTTAAAAAAGAAAATGAAATTTTTGAGGAAATGCTCATAATGTTTGTTTTTCAAATGCCAGGCTTCCCTAGTGTTATGCCTGTGCGGTTGCGCCCTTTTCAGTTTGGGTGCAATCCACGCATGCTCAGAATCATTGTTGCTTGGAAGCATTGAACTTCATTTTTTTAAGCACGTCGTTGTGTTTTATGTCACCGCGTTCTGACACGATCGGTTTTTTAACTGATGGTGTGTAGGCACGACTGATCATCAGTCAGCTTCATCGGATATCTGATGGAAAAATCCATCAGACCGTTCTCATCAGACGAACTGATCGTGTGTACAGGGCATTACAGAAAACGTTTGACCTCTGTCATTGCCAACAAAGGATATACAGTATAACAAAGTATTGAGATGAACTTTTTATATTGACCAAATACTTATTTTCCACCATAATTTGCAAATAAATTCTTTCCAAATCAGATGTGATTATCTGGATTTGTTTCCACATTTTGTCTCTCATAGTTGAGGTATACCTATGATGACAATTACAGGCCTCTCTCATCTTTTTAAAGCGGGAGTTCACCCTAAACTCTGGGCATTCCTATTTGATTGACAGGCTTCCGACGGTCGCATCTATCGTGTCACGAGTAGCCGAAAGAAGCCGAATGTCGGCGCTGCTCTATACGGCGCCTGCGCACCGACGTTCGGCTACTTTCGGAAAATCGCGACGCGATAGATGCGACCGTCGGAAGCCTGTCGGATGGGCACTTGCAGTCTCCAGTCACAGCATGATTGGGAGACGGGGACAGAGCGTTGTCACCCTATAACAGAAAGAGCCCAAAGAAACAAATTCCTGCAGGAGCAGATCGTATTTAAAAAAAAGCTACAGATTAGGACATATTGAAAATGACTTTTGAAATAACATTGTGGGCTCGTTCAGAAGAGTAGGGTATTGTTGCCGAGAAGCGATGGATTGCTGTTCAGAGGGTGTTTGAGAGGTGGTGTGGAGGTGATATGTTGCCTCCTCGCTGCCTGTTTTAAAGTGTTCCTAAACCCAGGACCTGCAGTCACTATATCTGGTCTCCCACAGTACACAGAATATGTAAATGTAATTATTTTAGTAAATATAAACTGCTAAATACCTTTTCTCATCAGCAGTCCTGTGACTTCTATCAGTGTCTGGTTAAAGCTTGTAGGAGGAGTTTTCATTCTCCTCTGACTGTCCTATGAGGCTGCAGGACCCCTGACCCTCCGTCTGGACAGTGCTGATTGGCCCTGTGCTGATAACATGCACCCTCCCAAGAAAAAAAAACTCTCTAGCAATACACACCAAACTGAGCACGTGCAGAGTGCCTCCAAAGGCTGTCTTATCAGCAGATGTATTGGGGACAGTGGAAAAGGGAAGGATCAGAGAAGGCAGTATCAAACAGCCTTTTTACACAATGCAGATGATTAACCTCTTAGGTGCCACAGTGAGTATAACAAGCATGCTCTGCTATGTATACAGACTGATTTTACTGTTGTGGGTTTAGTAACACTTGGGGACCTCTGGGCCCTTTAATAAAAATAAAAAAATAAATAAAAATATATATAAAAAATATTCTTTGGGGCCCCTGGGGACCTCCGGACCTATTAAAAAAAAAAAAAATGGCCCTTTAATAAAAAATAAAATAAAAATATATTAAAAAAATCTTTTTTTTAAATAAAAAATTAATAAAAAAAAAAGGGGGGGGGGTTTGCCATCTGGGGCCCCTGGGGACCTCCGGACCTCGAAAAAAAATAAAAAAAATTTGGCCCTTTAATAAAAAATAAAATACAAATATATTATTTTTTTTTTATTTTTTTTATAAAAAAAATTATTAAAAAAAGGAGGTTGCCATCTGGGTCCCTGGGGGCCTCCGGGCCCCTTACAGGTGTACTGCCTGTACCCCCCTGATGGCGGCCCTGGTTACGGCACAGCCCTATTCACTTTATTAGGTTGCATTTGCCGACCAGCCGATTTCAATTACATTTTTGACACAGTGCATTGCGACCGTGACATCTGTACAGCCCTGAGCAGCTGCATTTCTGTGTTTAACCACTTCCCGCCCGGCCTATGGCCGATTTACGTCCGGGAAGTGGTTATGAAATCCTGACAGGACGTTCTAGAACGTCCTGCAGGATTTCATGCCGCGCGCGCCCGTGGGGGCGCGCATCGCGGCGATCGGTGATGCGGGGTGTCAGTCTGACACCCTGCATCTCCGATCTCGGTAAAGAGCCTCCGGCGGAGACTCTTTACCACGTGATCGGCGGCTCTCCTGACAGGGGGGGTTAGCGCTGATTGTTTATCAGTGCAGCCCCCCCTCGGATCGCCACACTGGACCACCAGGGATGCCCACCCTGGAGCACCAGGGTGGGCAAAAAAAAAAAAATGACAGAAAAAAAAAAAAAAAAAAATGACAGAAAAAAAAAAAAAAAAAAGCATAAAGAAAAAAAAAAAAGATGCCAGTCAGTGCCCACAAATGGGCACTGACTGGCAACCTGGCAAAAATCAGTGCTGCCACCCCAGTGTCCATCAGCGCCACCCCAGTGTCCATCAGCGCCACCCCAGTGTCCATCAGTGCCACCCCAGTGCCACCCCACAGTGCCCATCCATGCCCAGTGCCCACCTATCAGTGCCCATCTGTGCCACCCATAAGTATCCATCAGTGCCGCCCATGAGTGCCCATCTGTGCCGCCTATGAGTGCCCAGTGCCGCCCATGAGTGCCCATCAGTGCCGCCTATGTGTGCCCATCAGTGCCGCCTATGTGTGCCCATCAGTGCCGCCTATGTGTGCCCATCAGTGCCGCCTATGTGTGCCCATCAGTGCCGCCTATGTGTGCCCATCAGTGTCGCATACCAGCGCCGCCAATCAGTGCCACCTCATCTGTGCCCGTCAGTACTACCTCATCGATGTCCATCAGTGCCATCTCATCGGTGCCCATTAGTTCCGCCATATCAGTGCCCGTAATTGAAAGAGAAAACTTATTTACAAAAAAATTAACAGAAAAAAATAAAAACGTAATTTTTTTTCCAAATTTTCAGCCTTTTTTTAGTTGTTGCGCAAAAAAAAAAAATCGCAGAGGTGATCGAATACCACCAAAAGAAAGCTCTATTTGTGGGGAAAAAAGGACGCCAATTTTGTTTGGGTACAGTGTAGCATGACCGCGCAATTGCCATTCAAAGTGCGACAGTGCTGAAAGCTGAAAATTGGCTTGGGCGGGAAGCTGCGTAAGTGCCTGGTATGGAAGTGGTTAAGGTCTGATTCACACCTATGCAGGTGCATTTTGCATTTTTCAGTATATATTTTTAAACCATTGTCTATGGAACCAAAAACCAGAAAAAAAAAAAACCTGGCCCTTTCCATAAAATGCACAGACATCCATAGGAAACCATGTTAAATGAACTGTAGTGTGTTTCTACAAAGCTGAAAACGCACACAAAATGCACAGGTGTGAGCCAGGCCTTAGTGGGCAGTCGGGGGGGATAAAACCGCAGCTCAACTGCCTGATTTTACTGTCCCCTGGCTGCCCATTTAAATAAACCCTAACATGTTGATTTTAGTAAATTGGGTCTACATTAATTTAGAAACTTCCTTTGATGGTCCATCAACCTCCCTGGCGGTATGATTCTTTCAGAAAAAAGATGCTGAAAGCGGTACAATTATTTGCAAGGAAATTTGGCGTTTTATACTGTAGGCCTGTAATTTTTAGGAATAACTCACTTAAATCTGACCAAACAAGAGTCTAATAGGCATCCCGGGTATGACATTTTAAAAAAAACAAAATTATAAATTATAATATAATAAATAATTATAAATAATTATAACAAATAATAATATAATTATAATAAAAATTATTCAATAATGTAATCAACTCAAAAACACTGAAATTTGCTCAGTTGCAGAATTGTCGCTGTCATTACTTTTATTTTTTTATGACGAATTTCCCCACAAATCACTATCGCACAATTCTGCAAGTGATTATAATTTATTATCGCTGTTTTCTAGCTGCTCTAAAACCATTTTTGACATAAAGGGACACTTTTGGTTGCTATGGACAATCTACAGTTTGCAGGCAGAAAGAACAGTTGTATTATATAAAAGAACATGCAGGGCACTGGGCAGACCACTAGGGACAAGGGGGGGGGGGGTGTATTTTTTACATACAGTACTGTAATCTATAAGATTACAGTATACTGTATGTAATGTGTTTGTTTACCTTTTTGAATTTGGCGCCGTTCTCCGCTCCCGTGCGTCGTAACGTTGCAGGGAACGGAGATCGGCGGCACAGGAGGACGCTGTGAATCGAGCGAGGAGGTCCCGCTCGCTCACACAGCGGGGATCCAGCGAGGCGAGCCCGAGTCTGACTCGGGGTTACCGATCGCAGCATGAAAATCTAACCCCGAGTCAGACTCGGGAATACCGCCAGGGGGGTTAAGGCAAATAAAATGCATCATGGATATGTGTATCCAGGGCTTTTTTTCAGGGGGAACTTGGGGGAACTCAGTTCCACCACCTCTGGCTCAGACCCTTTGGTGCCTGCTCACCACAATCACTTGTAAACACAGACGTCTGGTTTCTGTGTTTACAAGTGACAGCTCTGCACTCTGTGTGTAACCCCCCCCCTGAACTCTGCACTCTGTATGTAATACAATCCTGGTATTTAATGCCCCTTTAAGATCCTTCTACTGTTTTTGAAATCTGAACGGGGTCGTAGTTGAGTTCCTGCACCTATTTTCTGAGAAAAAAAGCTCTGTGTGTATCGTGGAAAACAACTTTTACAGACAGTTGAGTTGTAAGTTTAGTTTGAAGATCCGGAACCTTCTCAGGTTGTCTTTCAGCACCAGGAAATCTCCTCCAGTAATTAGGGGGGAAGTCTGCAGACCCCCCTTCCAGGACAGCTCCACCTTCTCTCTAGGTTGTTGAGTAGGAAGTCCTCTTGTTGGTGATTAAATAGCGATTGTCATCATTTCCACTTCTCCAATCCATGTCACACCGAGACTGGAACCTGGCGGAGAGAGGAAGTGTGACCATGGAGAAGCATGCAGACAAAGATCTGTGCACTCCAGGAAATCCAATCCCTGAGCATATGCCGGGATCAATAGGCCGGGATCCAGGATCATCCCAGACATTCTGATCCCCAGACCCCCTATAAGAGGCAGGAGGGAGATGCTAATGTCAGACCAGACAGAAGGTGTCTGAGAGCAGCTGCTGCTTTATATGTGACGACTCACAAGGGAATCCCGGGGCCATTCCAGACAATCACTGCCCTGTGTATGCCTAGTTCTACCCACTGCCCTGTGTATGCCTAGTTCTACCCACTGCCCTGTGTATGCCTAGTTCTACCCACTGCACTGTGGATTCATATTTATACCACCTGCACTTTTTATTCATATTTATACCCACTGCACTCCGCATTCATATTTCTACCCACTGCACTGTATATAAATATTTCTACCCACTGCACTGTGCATTCATATTTCTACCCACTGCACTGTGCATTCATATTTATACCACCTGCACTGTGCATTCATATTTATACCCACTGCACTGTGCATTCATATTTATACCACCTGCACTGTGCATTCATATTTATACCCACTGCACTCTGCATTCATATTTCTACCCACTGCACTGTATATAAATATTTCTACCCACTGCACTGTGCATTCATATTTATACCACCTGCACTGTGCATTCATATTTCCACCCACTGCACTGTGCATTCATATTTATACCCACTGCACTGTGCATTCATATTTATACCACCTGCACTGTTTATTCATATTTATACCACCTGCGCTGTGCATTCATATTTATACCCACTGCACTGTGCATTCATATTTATACCACCTGCACTGTGCATTCATATTTCCACCCACTGCACTGTGCATTCATATTTATACCCACTGCACTGTGCATTCATATTTATACCACCTGCACTGTTTATTCATATTTATACCACCTGCGCTGTGCATTCATATTTATACCCATTGCACTGTGCATTCATATTTATACCACCTGCACTGTACATTCATATTTATACCCACTGCACTGTGCATTCATATTTATACCACCTGCACTGTGCATTCATATTTATACCACCTGCTTACCTCCCAACTTTCTGAGATAGGAATGAGGGACACCTATCAGCGAAAGTATGTAGGCATAGGACACACCCCTTGCCACGCCCCCTAAAAGGAGAATTGTACAAAAAAATAAGATTGGTTAAACCCACAAGTGCTTTTTTTTACCACTACTATTTCTTTATATTGGCTTTTGGAATTTACAAATGCAGCAATTTAGAAATCAGATGAAAGGTTTATCACTGGGAAACACTTTTTGATAGATAAAAAGTGCATTTTATATACAATTATATAGATCAGACCAAAATACGGGACAAATGAGGAGGAATGAGGGACAGAGGGACATTGCTCCAAATCAGGGAGAGTCCCTCGAAATCAGGGACAGTTGGGAGCTATGCACCTGCACTGTACATTCATATTTATACCCACTACACTGAATACTTCTATCACTACTAATGGCATCATGTACTACTATCTGTTCCCACTGGGGTTGATTTACTAAAGGCAAATAGACTTTGCACTCTGCAAGTACAATTGCTCCAGAGCTTAGTAAATGAGGTAAAGCTTGACTTTGCAAAGGTTACCCAATCACATGATAAAAAAAAAAAAAAAAAACGGCATTATTGCTTGCACATGATTGGATGATGGAAGTCAGTAGAGCTTCTGCTCATTTACTAAGCTCTGGAGCAACTGCACTTGCAAAGTGCCCAGTTTATTTGCCTTCAGTAAATCAACCCTACAAACTGCCTTGTGAACTCCTACTTCTACTCACTGCACCTTGTATTTCCAATTTGTACTCTTGTTCTACCCAGTATACTGGGGTAGATTGTGCACTTTGCAAGAATGGTTGCATTCTGCAAATGCAGTTTCTCCAGAGCTTAGTAAATTTTTCTGCATGGCTCCCAACTGCAGCCTATCAATGCCCATCAGTGAAGCCTCATCAGCGCGCATCAATACAGCCTCAGGCCTCGTACACACGACCGAGTTTCTCGGCAAAAACCAGCAAGAAACTTGCTGGGAGATATTTTTTGCCGAGGAAACCGGTCGTGTGTACATTTGCCGAGGAAACTGTCGAGAAACTCGACGAGTCAAAAAGAGAACAAGTTCTTTATTTCCTTGACGGGAATGGAGAAACTTGGCTTGTCGAGTTCCTCGACAGCCTAACAAGGAACTCGACGAGGAAAACGATGTGTTTCGCCCGTCGAGTTTCTCGGTCATGTGTACGAGGCTTCATAAGTGCAGCCTCATCAGCGCACATCCATACAGCCTCATCAGTGCAGTCTCATCAGTGCAGCCTCATCAGCGCACTGATGGGCACTGGGAGCCAAAGGAGAGACCCAACACTGACAGGCTTAAAAAGGGGGGCAGGACCAACAACACACACCCCCAACGTCACGTAGCATGCTAGAGGGTAGGGAGGCGCCTCCGCTGGGCGTCATAGACATCCGACGGTTGGCGTCAAACCAAGCCCTGTGTATGCACGCAGATGGTAAAACACACCAACATGGCGGCGCTCCGAACAGAGCGCAACACACGTGGAAGCGTGGGCGTGACGTCGATGTGCAGCACTTGGTACCCGCCCGTCCCAAACAAAAGAGAGGAGGAGGGTGGCCAATGGTACACATCGCAGTTCCCAGGAGAAACATGAGGAATGGTCACACATAATCCAAACAAAAACCAGCATATAACAGTGGCCATTAAAAGTCTGTAAGATGGGATAGGTTATACATTCCAATGGGCAAAAATACCTCTGGGCCATACCAACAGGGCAGCCTCATCAGCGCACATCCATACAGCCTTATCAGTGCCCATCAGTGCAGCCTCATCAGCGTCCATCAGTACAGCCTCAATCAGTTCCCATCAGTACAGCCTCATCAGTGCCCATCAGTACAGCCTCATTAGTGCCCATCAGTGCAGCTTCATCAGTGCACATCAGTGAAGGAAAGAAATTATTTGTTTGCAAAATGTTATAACAAACTGTTTTTTTCTTCTTTTTTTCACAATATTCAGTCTTTTTTTCATTTGTTTAGCCAAAAAAAACAAAAAAAAACCAGTACTGATTAAATACCACCAAAAGAAACCTCTATTTGTATGAAAAACATTATAACAATTTCATATGGGTAGAGTGTTGCATGACCTGTTGAATTGAAGTGCTGATGTGGTTAATCTAAGAAATGTAACATTTCAAGGAATTCTCAATTTTCCCGTATAAAAGTCTTTTTTTCTCCCCAAGACAATGTTATGACCCTCTGTACATCTCTCCAGGAATGTAGCGTCTCATATGTTCTTGTTGAAATATTTTTTGACACTCATAAATCGGGTATGACTGCAGAATGAATTGGAGGGTGAAGAACTACACCAGCGACCCAAGATAGCTGACAAGAGCGATTTCTGAGCGCCACCGAAGAGCAAGATAAGGTGAGCGCCGCGCAGCCACACATCTGACTCAGCATCCTCACCGGTTACTGAGAAATCTGTTGCACAATTGGTTTCTCTTCCCTTTCAAAATCCTCACTTCTGTTTCATGGGAAGGGGTCGGTCTACGGTGTTTTCTTTCTAGGACTAGACGAAACAAAGGTTCAACTTAAATGGCTGAAGTGAGATGAATTAGGCCAGGTTCACATCTATCTGTGTTCGCTTCTGTCCATTTGTGTAATGTGCGTTGTATCGCGTTTTCATAATTCTATTGGAAATGACAGAAAAACGGACATGCTTCATTTTTCAAATCCACTCTGAACTGCATAGATCTGAACAGCTTTGCTTGTTTACAGTTATTACATTCAAACAATAAAAGTTTGAATGGGGCCCTAAGGGCTCTTTAAAGCGGAGTTCCACCTAAAAATGGAACTTCCGCTTAACCCACTCCTCGCCCCCTTACATGCCAAATTTGGCATGTCATTTTTTTGGGGGGGGAGTGGGGGCTTCAGGAGAAGGGGACTTCCTGTCCCACTTCCTCCTTCCGCCGAGGGGCTGGAAAGGCGATTAGCTTGATCGGCTTCTTGCAGTCCCTCCCTGTAGGCGAGCGCCTGTCCAATCGGACGGCGCCGCGCACGCATGCGCAGTGCCGCTCGCGCATGCGCAGTGGGTGCCCGGCCGTGAAGCCGAAAGCTGTCACTGCCGGGTGCCCACACTATGAATGAAGACGCCGGCCGGCGAGGGGGGGGGGGCGAGGAGCGGAGCCCCGGCCGGCGCGTCGCTGGAGCATTTAAGTGTCTGTTTATTAAAAGCCAGCAGCTACACTTTTTGTAGCTGCTGACTTTTAACCTCTTTCCCACCGGGCTTGTTTTTCAGAATCGTTTACAAGACTAAAACATTTTTTTTTGCTAGAAAATTACTTAAAACCCCCAAACATTATATATATTTTTTCTAACACCCTAGAGAATAAAATGGCGATCATTGCAATACTTTTTGTCACACCGTATTTGTGCAGCGGTCTTACAAGCGCACTTTTCTTGGAAAAAAATTACTTTTTTTAACTAAAAAATAAGACAGCAATAAATTTGGCTCAATTTTTTTATTTATTGTGAAAGATAATGTTACGCCGAGTAAAATGATACCCAACATGTCACGCTTTAAAATTGCGCCCGCTCGTGGCATGGCGTCAAACCTTTACCCTTAAAAATTTCGACAGGCGACGTTTAAAAAATTCTATAGGTTGCATTTTTTGAGCTACAGAGGAGGTCCAGGTCTATAATTATTGCTCTCGCTCTAACGATCGTGGCGTTACCTCACTTGTGTGGTTTGAACACTGTTTTCATATGCGGACACTACTCACGTATGCGTTCGCTTCTGCGCGCGACAGGGCGTCGGGACAGGGCGCTTTAAATTTTTTATTTATTTTTTCTTATTTATTTTTATTTGTTTTATTATTTTTTACACTGGAAAAAAAAATTATGACTTTTAGTCCTATTACAAGGAATATAAACATCCCTTGTAATAGAAAAAAGCATGACAGGTCCTCTTAAATATGAGATCTGGGGTCAAAAAGACCTCAGATCTCATATTTAGGCTTAAATGCAAAAAAAAAAAAAAAAAAAAAAAATTTGTCATTTGAAAAAATAATAACAAAAAAAATGTCTCTTTAAGACGCTGGGCGGGACTGACGTTTTGACGTCACTTCCGCCCAGCAATGCTATGGGGACGGGTCATCTTGCCCTCACTCGTATCCCCACACAGCAGGCTGAAGCACCCGATCGCCTCCGCCGCTACTGACGGCTCCGGTAAGCGGCGGGAGGGGGGGAGCCCCCTCCCCCGCCGATAACGGTGATCTTGCGGCGAATCCGCGCGGAGACCACCGTTATCTTTAACAGGACCGCTCACACTAAAGATGGATATCTCGTTTGTGGCAGCAGCTGCTGCCGTTACAGAGATATCCATCTTTAAAATGCCGCCGTATATAGTCGTGAGGCGGTCGGGAAGTGGTTAACACTTGCGGTCGGGGAGGATGGTAAAAAAGGTGGTTAAGCCATGGTTTACCCCTCCCCTCCAAGTGCCCCCCAAACCAGACAGGGTTGTTCACATGTCACAGCAAAAACAACCCTCCTGTTTGGTTTGCCGAATGGGACCCGCTAAAGAGAATGGGGCTGCGAGCCAAACACTAGACTTGTGGTTGCAGCATGGTATTACCATTCAAGAACCCCGATCATCTATCTATAAAAAATAAAAACAAAAAGGCATTCTGGAGGTGCCAGTATCATCTCCTGAATACCTGTCAGACACTCCTGTGCCTCCACCATCAAATGCTTAATAAGAGACCAGCACCAGGGTTCACTGTTGGATGTACAAAGGGTAAATTGGTGTCTGGAACTCCCACAGGTATGCTTCATGACCAGCAAAAGGCCCAGTGGCGGCCGGTGGTATTTTTTTTGGGAGGGGTGGCAAAACAGTAACACCCCCCCCCCGGTTGGTCGGGTGGGTCTGGTACCCCATCTATGGTGGGCAGAGCTTCTCCCGGGCTTCACCGGTGGCTTCCCTTGCTCGGCAGCACCGGCGATAGCTTTCCCTTCTCCTGCTCTCCACGGGCATTGCGGCGGCTTCCGCTTTCTCCCTCCTCAGCGGCCAATTGGGACTCTTCTCTATACGGCCAATCGGAAAACGGGTCTCAGACCTGCTTCTGGTTGGCCGGATTGAGGATCAGGCCTCGTACACACGACCGAGTTTCTCGGCAAAAACCAGCAAGGAAATTGCTGGGATTTTTTTTTTGCAGAGGAAACCGGTCGTGTGTACATTTTTCGACGAGGAAACTGTCGAGGATCCCGTCGAGCCAAAAAGAGAGCATGTCTTCTTTTTCCTCAACGGGAATGGAGAAACTTGCCTCGTTGAGTTCCTCGACAGCCTAACAAGGAACTCGACGAGGAAAACGTTTCGCCCGTCGAGTTCCTCGGTCGTGTGTACGAGGCTTCAGTGTTTCAATAGGTAATATTCATTTGCTGTTGTAACACCTGGGTGGGCTCCTGGCGCAATACTCTGCGTTATGAGCCCACCCTATTTTGAAGCCTATTAGAGCCTCTTGCTCCAGGAAAGGAAACAGAAAAAATCGGTGCTACAAGAGACACCAAAAAGGATCAGACTTTAAAGGCATAGACAACAATATGTACATTTTGAAAAAATATATTACAATTTATTAGAAAAAAATATATATTATGGTCACAAAAATGTACAATATGGTTAAATACAGGGGCGGACTGACCATTGGGACTTTTGGGCACTGCCCGAGGGCCCCATGCCTTTAGGGGGCCCCATCAGGGTTGCCAGGCTCAATAAAACCAGGGACAGTATGTAAAAAGCTATGGTTTTTTTACATCTGTCCCTGCTATGTCTTAAACCGACATGCTTTTGATGTAAAAATGGTGGCCATCTGTAAGCCCAGGGCCCCATAATCTTCTATTGCCCGGGGGCCCCATGGGTTGTCAGTCCACTCCTGGTTAAATATCATATAGGATGATAAAATATACATAGTGAGCCCTTGCATATTGAAGCGTTTCACCGTTAGGCTTCTAAAAAGGATAAGGGGAAAGTTCAGAGAAGAAAACAAAGTCTCACTATCTGGAATGAGATATACATAAATTATACATATAAAAAAAAAAAAAAAATAATATTAACAGTCCCATGAAACAACCAAAACAGAAGACACAGACAGACCAGGAGGATACCTCAAAGTGAACGAGGGTCCAGCATGTCTTTGGAGTGAGGGAATAAATATTGTCAGACACTTGCCTCATGAAAGGGGCCCTGCGTGGTTCCGAAACGTTGCTGTATGTTTATCATGTGACCACAAAATAAATTCCTTTTCGACGAATCCTTGATGTGCTGATAACATTTTGTTCACTTTAAACATTCACAGTTTCCAGCCTATGGTCAATACAGCACCCAGCACTACTGAATAGCCAGTTTCTTGAATGTGTGTGTAGGGAAAATTGCGCTTGGACTGGAGTTTGGGGGGCACTGTGGGAGGTTAAGTGATCTGTAGCTGGCTAAAATCAAGGGGCTTGGGGACACTGTGAGACATTTGGAAGTTGGGGGCACTATAAAGGGCTGGGGGCTCTGCGGCAGGCTAGGGCACTATGGAGGCTGGGGCTCTATTGGGGCACTGTGGGTCACTATGGGTGTTTGGGGGGCACTATGGGAGCTGGGAGGCACTGTGGGAGATTAAGTGATCTGTGGCTGGCTGGAAGCAACGGGCTCGGGGGCACTGTGGGAGGCTGGGGGACACTGTGAGACACTTGAAATTTGGGGGCACTATGAAGGGCTGAGGGCTCTACAGCAAGCTAGGGGCACTATTGAGGCTGGGACTCTCTTGGGGCATTTTGGGTCACTATGGGAGCTGGGAGGCACTGTGGAAGGTTAAGTGATCTGTAGCTGTCTGAAAGCAAGGGGCATGGGGGCACTGCGGGAGCCTGGGGGACAGTGTGAGACACTTGGAAGTTGAGGACACTATGGAGGGCTGGAGGCTCTGCAGCAGGCCGGGGGGGTATGACACTTTTGAGGCTGAGAGGTCTCTGGGGGCACTGTGGGTCACTATATGAGTTTGGGGGGCACTGTGGGAGGTTAAGTGATTTGTAGATGGCTGGAAGCAAGGGGCTTGGGGGCACTGTGAGACATTTGGAAGTTGAGGGCACTATGGAGGGCTGGAGGCTCTGTAGCAGGCTGGGGGGGGGGCACTATGGAGGCTGAGGGCTCTCTGGGGGCACTGTGGGTCAATATGGGAGTTTGGGGGGCACTGTGGGATTTGTAACTGGTTGAACGCAAGGTAGATGGGAGGTCATGGCCTGGCAGTGGACCACAGCCCGGTGGTTGAGAACCATTGCTATAGAGGAGCCCTGATTGAAAATGGCTGCTCAAGACAATCAACGATAGTAGATGAGGGTGACAAATGCACCATAAACATCTGTATCATGTGACAATCTCCTTGTATGTGTACCTTTATTGTAATTACAACGCAAAAGACTTTTGTATAATTAATTGCGCATTGATACAGTACAGAAGATGATAAACACACACATTTATATTTGTTTACTGTCTGTTTCGAGTTTCCCATATGTTAATTGATCTTAAGTACTAAAGCGAATTTTTTCACATATCCGCATGCAGAAAGGGCTATTATCTCCCAGAATTATTAATGGATATTTTTTATGATGAATAATTAATCTTTTGAATAATTTCTCTATCTGTGATCTGAACATTTATTTGCATATCTAATATATGATTACTTTAGTTCCATTCTCCTAGGACAAAACATAAAGTCAATAATATTCCCCAAACTTTTTTTTCTCTCTCCAAGTTCTGCTTATAATTATTTTTAATACACATTCCAAAGTTAACATAGAAGCTGGATGGAATTCTACAGAAAAGTCTTTACAGGGTGAGGCGTGCTATTTAAAGGAAAAGTAAGCCTAAAATATGTGGTGCTAATAAGTGCAAAAGCACACTCAGTTCAAAATGGAAAGCGAAGCCCTGAGAGGCATACCTGATTAGTACTTTGGTTTTTCTTCCAAGAAATTTTGTCCCAGTCCCTTTGGTCAGTAATCATAGATCTGAAAACCTCTGCTTGTGATGTTAAAGAGATATCCCCAAACTAAGCAAATGGTGGCTCCTTGTTGACTCCTTCAAAAATACAAAAAAAGGTCAGTACTATGATTTTTTATCATAGCAACCAATCAGATTAAAAATTTGCTTTGAAAGTTTGATTTTGATTTGTAACACAGGAAATGGAGGTATTGCGGATTAAACACTTAGGGGCAAATCCACATACATTTAGATAGGCGCAGCGTATGTGAGATACGCTACGCCGCTGTAACTTACTTTTGAATTCCTCGAATCCACAAAGAATTTGCGCCGTAAGTTACGGCGGCGTAGTGTATTTCGACGCGGGAACGACTGCCATACTTAACATGGCAAATCTAACTATACGCTGCAAAATACCAGCTTTAACTATACGCCGGAAAAAGCCGACTAGAGACGACGTAAGAGAATGCGACGGCCGCGCGTACCTTCGTGGATCGACGGAGAAAGCTAATTTGCATACCCGACGCGGAAAACTACGCAAACTCCACCCAGCGGACGCCAAAGTATTGCACCTACGATCCGAAGGCGTACGAAGCCGTACGCCTGTCGGATCGAACCCAGATGCCGTCGTATCTTGGTTTGAGGATTCAAGAGGGCTGGGCTGGAAGGGAGTATTTGTTTTTTAGACACATTCCCCCTTCTATGACACTGCAGTGAGAGGCGTGCCTCCACTGCAGCATTTTTATTGGACAGCTTGGGCCAATGGCACTTTACCATTGGTCTAAGAGCAGGGCCATCTTAATAGTATCATGGGCCCCTGGGCAAAGTAATGCTCTGGGGCCCCTACAATGGAGGCAACGCAGGTAAACTGACATCAAATAGGTAGGAGGCAGACAAGTTGGTGCCTTCCACCTTTTGGGTGGAGCTCCACATTAACTACATGAACAATCATTCTGTACAGCAAAGAAACAGTGGAGAAAATACTACATACTGACAAAGCTGTCCTGTGCATATAATATATCTGCTAGATTGATGCCTCCCCTCCCCAGCACTATGGCCCCTCTACACCCCAGATATCTCCCCAGCACCATTGGGCCCCCAAATTTCTGGGCAGCGTGGGCTCAAGAACCAGATGCTTTGGGGAAAGTATAGGGCCCCCCATGCAGCTGGGGCCCCTGGGCAGTGCCCAGGTGTGCCCACTCATTAAGGCAGCCCTGGAGGAGAGGCACTGTGAGTCCATCCTCTCAGTCTGCTGCAAAAACAAAGGGTGCCAGCCTGTAGCTAAACTGGCCGCTCTGTATGTAGCTTCTGACAGACTCCACAAGGAGCCCCGTATCTCTTATTTTTTATGTTCATGGCAGGAGAGGCTCTGCCTAACCTGCCTCCCTGACTGCACGTCCCTGCTGGACTCTATCCCAATGATGTTGCATCCTGGGTTGTGCCCCGGGATCACCACTTCACCCTTATTTGAGCCACCTCATCGGATCATCTATGAACATTTTTGGCAAAACACAACCAAAGAACCTTAGTGGGTTGGTGTGGGGGGAGTGTTCATAGGAGTCAGAAGGCTCTTTACAGTTAAAAAACATGACACCATCTCTTCTTTTTTTGTTACACAGTACAATCTAGTTCAACCAATAGAAAGAAAATTATGGGAAACCTCCATAAACACTATTCTATAGCCACAGTTGGTCCAGAGGAAGGCAAAAAAAGGCACAAGGGTCCCAGACAGCAGATACCAGAGCCAATCCCGGTGCAGAAAGAGGAGTAGAGGCCAACAGCGCTGTGGGGGGGAGGCACAAGAGGATCAGTGTCAGCAATAAGGCAGTACATATGCATACCTCCCAACTGTCCCTGATTTCGAGGGACTGTCCCTGATTTCGAGGGACTGTCCCTGATTTGGAGCAATGTCCCTCTGTCCCTCATTCTCCTCATTTGTCCCTCATTTTTGTCTGATCTATACAGATGTATTTAAAATGCACTTTTTATCTATCAAAAAGTGTTTCCCAGTGCTAAACCTTTCATCTGATTTCTAAATTGCTGCATTTGTAAATTCCAAAAGCCAATATAAAGAAATAGTAGTGGTAAAAAAAAGCACTTGTGGGTTTAACCAATCTTTTTTTTTGTACAATTCTCCTTTAAGGGGGTGTGGCAAGGGGTGTGTCCAGGGCCGGATTTGCTCTCCCTGCCGCCCCAAGGCCAGATTCCACAATGCATCCCCTCCCTGACAACCGAACCCCCCCCCCCCCCCCCCCAAAAAAAAAAATCAACAGAGAATGGAAAATGGTTAGTTCAAATATTTTCTGTTTCTTTTTTTTACTTTTATATCACTTTTTTTATTTTTTATTTATTTGTAGCTTGTCGTTTCCTTTTTTTTATTTATGTATAATTTTCTTATTATTTTTCTTATTCTTTACTTTTTAATTTATTACTTTAATTATTATTTCTTATTATTTATTTATGTATTTATTTTCAATTTTTTTTCACTTAAGTTTATTGCTATCACACAGGAGAAAACAATTCCATGTGTGATAGCAATTGGAGGTGACAGGTTCTCTTTATTCATCCTGTCACCTCCAAAATAGGAGTCCTAGCACTGTGCTAGAACTTCTGTTACAGCTGAGATGGGAAGAGCACAGCTCACCCCTCTCACTGTGTACATCGGCGGCAGGGACAGGAGACAGACTTGGTGGCCCGGGGGAGGACAGAGTCCCAAAGACAGAGAGAGCAGAGAGAGGTATGTGGGGGAGGGGGGGGGGGAGAGAGGGGAGGACGGACGGGAGCACACATTTTACAAGTGATTTCTGCAATCACTTGTTAAAGAGCGAGCGGATTCCCCCACAACTTACCACCCTTAAAGTGGAGGTTCACCCGTACATAACACTTTTTATCCCTTAGATGAATGCTCGTTTTGTCTAGGGGAATCGGCTAGTTGTTTTAAAATATGAGCTGTACTTACCGTTTTCGAGATGCATCTTCTCCGTCGCTTCCGGGTATGGGTCTTCGGGAGCGGGCGTTCCTTCTTGATTGACAGTCTTCCGAGAGGCTTCCGACGGTCGCATCCATCGCGTCACGATTTTCCGAAAGAAGCCGAACGTCGGTGCGCAGGCGCAGTATAGAGCCGCACCGACGTTCGGCTTCTTTCGGCTACTAGTGACGCGATGGATGCGACCGTCGGAAGCCTCTCGGAAGACTGTCAATCAAGAAGGAACGCCCGCTCCCGAAGACCCATACCCGGAAGCGACGGAGAAGATGCATCTCGAAAACGGTAAGTACAGCTCATATTTTAAAACAACTAGCCGATTCCCCTAGACAAAACGAGCATTAATCTAAGGGGATTGTTTGAAAAAATAGTTTAATGGGTGAACTCCCGCTTTAAATGCATGTTTTGGGCATCAAGGGACTCCATGCCGCTGCCGCCCCTTGGCGCCCTGCCGCCCCAAGGCCTGGCCTTGGTGGCCTTGTGGGAAATCCGGGCCTGGGTGTGTCCTATGCCTACATACTTTTGCTGATAGGTATCCCTCATTCCCATCTCAGAAAGTTGGGAGGTATGCATATGACCCTACTACATGGCTGTTGCCTGGGCCCCCCTTTTGAAATGACGGGGCTTTGGCCCAGTACAGGAGGGCTGGCTGTACTGCCTTATCAGCGGCCCTGCCTGTATGGCTAGCTGTAATCCAACCCTGCACACAGCATTAGAAAGAAAGTTTGTGACTTTTCAGAAGCTGATGAATTAACCTGCTAAGCATTGTGGGAAAGCTGATATTATTCTGGAAGTGATGTCAGCACCATGTCTACCCACTTCAAAGACAACTCTATAACCACTGTGCTACGGTATTTACCAAAGTAACAAAAGACACCAAACCCACAACCACACGGCACACATCACCTTTTCACTTTCACCCGTCTAGCAGACAACTGAGAAACCAAATCATATCCGAGTCGTATCAGTGTCTGACTGTTATCACAGAGGAAGATCAAGGTGCTTATAGAAAAGTGTCTGCTCTGCAAATATAATGTTTTAAGTACTGTAATGGAATGGTATAAAATAAAAAAATAAAAAAGCTGTTTTTAAGACGATTCATTGAGAAATTGATGAACCGAAGGACGGCAGCAACACTCCGGGCACATTCATACCTCAATGAGGGATGCAAAATGAATGGGCTGCAACATACCTTATCGCATTAAAAAAAGAGAGGCGCTGTGTGTATTTTTGGCAGCACAACACATTGGGGGTTATTTACAAAAGGCAAATCCACTCTGCACTACAAAGGCATACTACAAGTGCAAAGTGCACTTGGAAGTGCAGTCGCTGTAAATATGAGAGAAAGATCTGAAATGAGGGGAAGCTCTGCTGATTTTATCATCCAATCGTGTGCAAGCTAAAATGCTGTTTTTTATTTTCGTTGCATGTCCCCCTCAGATCTACAGCAACTGCACTTCCAAGTGTACTTTCAGTGCACTTTGCACTTGTCGTTTGCACTTGTAGTGCCTTTAGTAAATAACCCCCATTGTAACACATAGGATAGCGTGCATTGTGCTTCTCTGAGTTGCAGTGTACATGCGTTTTGGAAGTGCATTGGGTGCACAGCTCTGTGTACAAGGTGTACAGACAGGTAAGGAACTTTAAAGGGGTTGTAAAGGAAACATTTTTTTCCCCTAAATAGCTTCCTTTACCTTAGTACAGTCCTCCTTCACCTACCTCATCCTTCCATTTTGCTTTTAAATGTCCTTATTTCTTCTGAGAAATCCTCACTTCCTGTTCTTCTGTCTGTAACTACACACAGTAATGCAAGGCTTTCTCCCTGGTGTGGAGAAAGCCTCTTAAGGGGGCGAGCAGGAGTGTCAGGACGCCCACTAACACACAGCTCCTTTCTCTATCTGCAAAGTAGAGAGTGCCTGCTCGCCCCTCCCCCCTCAAGAGGCTTTCTCCACACCAGTGAGAAAGCCTTGCATTACTGTGTGAAGTTACAGACAGAAGAACAGGAAGTGAGGATTTCTCAGAAGAAATAAGGACATTTAAAAGCAAAATGAAAGGATGAGGTAAGTGTTATCTCCATTACAAACGCTCCCGTCTCATACTTTATTCTGAGCATGCGCGGGTTTCTTAGCATACACACGCTCGCGTTTCTTGTCGAAAACCAGCCCGACGAGGAACACGACAAGGAAATTGAGACTCCCGTCGAGGAAGAAGAGAACTTTTTTCCTCATGGAGTTCCTCGACAGTTTCCTCGATGAAAAACGTACACACGGCCATTTTCCTCGGCAAAAAAAGCTCTGCCACCATATTTCCTGATGGATTCTGTTGAGGAAAACGTGTGTTTGAGGCCTTAGGCCTCCTGAATACAGGTGATGATATCAGTCCAAGACTGAAGGCACACTGGATAGCATTTGCTAAACTCTTCCTCCATGCTTGGGCTGTTTTCTGGATGCTATTATCAGTTTATTGATGATTTTCTATAGGCTGGCTTTACCCCCCCCCCCCAGATTTGTCGTATTTAGTAATATGTGAAGCATGTAACGGGCCGATCCCTGAATTCTATGACTTCATTGCTCCTCTGCATTGTGCAGCTGCCACTGATCTTCCCAGCATTAGTGCGCAGTGTCAGTTAACGGTCGGTGACTGAACACTGGCAATCTGTAAATCAGATCTGTTAAAAGACAGTGACCACAAATCAAACTGTGTGTACGTTTGGCTGCCTGGCTGGAATGAAAGAGACCTGTTATCTGCTCAGTTATGTAAGACAGTCATGCGGACGACGATTTTTCACTCGAAAAGGAGTCAGAAGAGGTTCCATCATGACACATCGTCTTGTGACTTCAATTTATTTTTTTTGGTGTGCCATTATAAACAAAATATCACAGCGTGTTGTCAAAACAATGAAAGTGACTATAGGGGAACTAAACGAATTTCCTAAAGGGTAAGCATGGGCGTTGGATGATCCAATTCTGCCATCACTACAACCACCTTAAAGAGGAACGTCACCCTACCTAGATGAAATGTTATTTCTAGTCCCTGGAAACAGTTCCTGTATACAAAAAAAAAATGACATACTTGCAGCGCTTAAAGATATCTGACCCCAATGGTTGCCCTGACCTTGCAAGTCTCCCGACACCTCTGACCATTGGCGTCTGGAGCTCCATTTTTTGGGGGGAAGGCAAACAAACCACTCGACCCCCCTTCCCGGTCTGTGGAACAAAACCCCCCAGGTGCTCAGCTAACAAACCACCCCCCCCCCCCCCCCATCGCCTGCCTGTTCTCCTACCAGCCCAGCACTTACCCCATCCAGGTTCGGTGGCTTCCCCCTTCATTTCCTCCTTGACGGCTTCCCCCTGCGTCTCCTCCTCTGCGACTTCCCCTTGCTTCTGCTCCTGGCCAATATGGTCGCTTCTCCTCTCAGCCAATCAGGTCTTAAAGGGGTTGTAAAGGTACAATTTTTTTCCTAAATAGCTTCCTCTACCTTAGTGCAGGCCTCCTTCACTTACCTCATCCTTTGATTTTGCTTTTAACTGTCCTTATTTCTTCTGAGAAATCCTCACTTCCTGTTCTTCTATCTGTAACTCCACAAAGTAATGCAAGGCTTTCTCCCTGGTGTGGAGTGTCGTGCTCGCCCCCTCCCTTGGACTACAGGAGAGTCAGGACGCTCTCTACGTTTCAGATAAAGGTGCTGTGTGTAAGTGGGCGTCCTGACTCTCCTGTAGCCCAAGGGAGGAGGCGAGCATGACACTCCACCCCAGGGAGAAAGCCTTGCATTACTGTGTAAAGTTACAGACAGAAGACATTTTTTTTACCTTTACAACCCCTTTAAGGCCTTGTACACACGACCGAGTTCCTCGGCAAAAACCAGCAAGAAACTTGCTAGGAGATATTTTTTTGCCGAGGAAACCGGTCGTGTGTACACTTTCGTCGAGGAAACTGTAGAGAAACTCGATGAGCCAAAAAGAGAGCAAGTTCTCTATTTCCTTGACGGGAATGGAGAAAATTGGCTTGTCGAGTTTCTCGACGGCTTTACAAGGAACTCAACGAGCAAAACGATGTGTTTCGCCCGTCGAGTTTCGCCCCGTGTGTACGAGGCCTAAGACTGATTGGCCAGGAGAAGAAGCAGGAAGACAATAGCAAATATTAATTCACTATTGTCACACAACTGGGTGGACTCGGCCCACCCTTTTTGTAGCCTATTAGAGCCTCGTGCTTAAAAAAAAATCCCATAGAGATCCATCGGTCCAGTGCCCTGCATGTAAATTAGGGACCGCGTGCATGGATTAGGAGGGCGATGCCCCTGTGCCCCTAAAGGAGCAGCCACCACTCCCTCTGACACCTTGGGTTTGTAGTTAAACAAATCGCAAAAAGGGCAACGTAGGCAAATATAAAGTTATTAATCCTTTGCACAAATAAAAAGGATAGTCGTGAGCATAGAGTTTTAATGAGTAAAGAAAGAGTGACTTGTAACCTGAATAAGACCTATGGCCACAGGTAAGAAAAGTGAAGGAGAATGACCAGCTTTGTGTCAGACTAATCCCTCTTGCTCCTTGACACCAGAACCCCACAATTAACACAGATACTCAAGAATGTTTCAACAGGCTTTACACAAAATATAAGACCCTGGTCTCTGAAAAGAGTGCCTTAAAGATCTGGGCAAATGTGATACCCAATGTTCCTTTGGTGGGGGAATGTAGGGGAAAAAAGGGGTCCTTGTGGTTGAAGGTGTTCTGTGTCTTCAGCTAGCTCAAAAGCCTGCGTTGGAGGTTTCCCCCGCTGCCTAGGCTGCCGCACCAACTCACTCTCTTTTGACCGCTCGGGTCACCGCTTCCAGCTGAAGCCGTGGTCCCAATAGAGTGACTCCTCCCCAACACAGGCCATTTATCACCCCTCCCAGCATTCTGTTCTCCCTCTTCAGCCAGCTGGAACTTGTAGTCCACGACGGACATCCCCGGTGTGAATCTGGGCTCTTTAGACTACAAGTCCCAAGATCCTCTACTCTTCTGTAAGTTCTCACTCACTCTGCTTTCAGGATATGGCAAGGCAGAGTCCAGCCTAAGCACTAGAGGGAACAGCCTCCCCATGACAAATATCGTAAAGTGTCCCCTGACAACGCAGGCAATTTAGCCAGCTCCTGGCTACATACTCATTAGTCCATGGGGTCCAGTGTACTCCTCCTTCCAGCCTAAAGTTGTTCTTTGCCGATCTGCTTCTCAACTTCCATGTTAGTCCAATATCCTTCTACATGTGCAGAAAAGCTGTGGATCTATAGAATCTGAAAGCAACCTGCAGCGTGTCTGTACATGTGCAAAATCATGAAAACCCCTGGTACATGCGCAGACATGCCATGGATCTCCGCCAGGTCCTATACCTGTTGCGTGTCTGCACATTCACAGGATATGGCCATTTATAGCACTGCATATGTTATTCTTCCCTAGGGAAAGGAACTGAAAAGTCTAAACATAAATGTAGCGCTCACCCCCGAAGGACCCGCTGTTTTTTTTTTGGGATCGGCATATTGAGTCACCTTGATATGGCCCAGGGGTGCAATTGTAGAAACAACAGTGAGCGAAGGTCCAGACAGTGAATAAAGGGTTTTTTCAATGCTTTTATTTTTAAGAGTAAATTCTCAGGCTTCGTACACACGACCGAGGAACTCATCGTAAATGAAACATCGTTTTCCTCGACGAGTTCCTTGTTAGGCTTGTCGAGGAACTCGACAAGCTTGCTTTGCGTACACACTGTCAAGACCAAATCTCCTCGTTCTCAAACGCGGTGACGTACAACACGTACGACGGCAGGGGAAGTTTGATTCCACTGGCACAACCCTTGGGGCTGCTTTTGCTAATCTCATGTTACTGCGTGTTAAGTAAAAGTTTGGTAAGAGACGATTTGCACTTTTCAGTCTGTTACAGCGTGACAAATGTGCTCTCTCCATTACAAACCCTACTTTTAGCGAAGGTGCGCTCCCGTCTCATACTTTATTCTGAGCATGCGCGGGTTTCTAAGCATACACAGGAACGTGTTTCTCATCGAAAACCAGCCCGACGAGGAAATTGAGACTCCCGTTGAGGAAAAAGAGAACTTGTTCTCTTTTTTTCTCGTCGAGTTCCTTGACAGTTTCCTCGATGAAAAACATACACACAACCGTTTTCCTCTGCAAAAAAGCTCTGCCACCAAGTTTCTTGATGGATTCTGTCGAGGAAAACGGTCGTGTGTACGAGGCCTGAGTGCTCCTTGATTCCAAGCACCACTCTGCAATGAAGTATGCACAATGAAGAATCATGTTAGGCCTCGTACACACGACCGAGTTTCTCGGCAAAAACCAGCAAGAAACTTGCTGGGAGATATTTTTTGGCCGAGGAAACCGGTCGTGTATACATTTTCGTTGAGGAAACTGTTGAGAAACTCGACGAGCCAAAAAGAGAGCAAGTTCTCTATTTCCTCGACGGGAATGGAGAAACTTGCCTTGTCGAGTTCCTCGACAGCCTAACAAGGAACTCGACGAGGAAAACGATGTGTTTCGCCCGTCGAGTTCCTCGGTCGCGTGTACGAGGCCACATTCTCTTTTTTTCTCGTTGAATTCCTCGACAGTTTCCTCGATGAAAAACAGACACACGACCGTTTTCCTCGGCAAAAAAGCTCTGCCACCAAGTTTCTTGATGGATTCTGTCGAGGAAAACGGTCGTGTGTACGAGGCCTGAGTGCTCCTTGATTCCAAGCACCACACTGCAATGAAGTATGCACAATGAAGAATCATGTAAGAAGAGTCTGTAGTGCTATTCACGAACATTGGGGAAAGCTGACTGAATGTGGCTTCAAAAGACAAATATAAATGTATAAATGTGGAGTTTCTGACTTGGACACAGCTGCAGTGTCTCCTGGACAGTTTTAGCAGCTCATCGACAGATCTTGTTGTCTGGAGTGGTTCTATAACATCTGTCCAAGTGCAGATCTCCAGCAGAACATAGTGCTTTGACAAATGTACAACTGTCATTTAATGATCGCCGGTGCCGGGAAAGTGACCTGATATTGCTTTGGTAAACAAGGAGAGAACCGACACCTGTTTATCGAGCTCAAATGATTTCTGTGGCCTTTCAAATATCGCTTCCAATTATCCCTGTTTTTGTGCTTTTCAAGCCCTCCTCTACTAACAATGTGTTGACAAATGTTTGACATAACCTGCTGGAGAACTGGGACATGCAGGTTTCATGAAATCTAATTAACACCGTGCTTAAATAGAGATTGCCTCTCTGGTTACATTATATGTTGCCCTTCCTTCTTGCTGTAATTATGCCAATCTGTCTACTTTTTAAGTTTTAATGTATTCCTTTGCTGGTGTTTTCACCTTTCGACTTCAAACCACATACCGTGAATATCTGTCAAACTGACATAGCATTACATTTAATACTGAAATGGACAAATAAAAGCTAGTTATATATCTTATAGCGGAACTTCAACCAAAGCTTTTTTTTTACGGTTTTGGATAAAGTGAGGGAACTTTGTTGGCTTTTCTTTGTTGTGTGCCCATTGGTGAGATTGTGCCTAACTTAATGACATGATAGGACTTTTTTACAACAAATGTCCGATGGGCCTGTTTTATCGGACAATCTGACCGTGCGTGTGCTCCATCCGACAATAGTTTGCTTTTTCATTGGAGAGATGTTCGCTGTGAATGCTCTCAAACTTTCCGGCAACAAATGTCCTACACTGACCACCTTCCGTAGAGTAAATACACTAAGGTAAGGGGGGTCACTAATATTTTTGTATTCACTCCCCCCTAACATCAGCAACCACCCGCCCCTTAGACTGGCCTGGCGGCGCTATCACTGACCTCCTCTCAGGTGCAACATGCACGGCTCAGTCAGATGGCTCCAGCATGGCTGCTCTGGTTTTATCCTACTGTCTCCTCATGTCTGACTTCTCCCGTGACCCCCATCCCGGTGACGCTCCCACTCTTGACTCCTCTTCAGACTCTTCCTCAGAGACTGTAGACACGATATAGTTCTACAGTTCTGACCCGCTGCTCTCCACCATTTTTTACTGGGGTTGCTGGGCAGCCGATGGGGGCCCCCCAGGCAAGTGGGGCCCCCAGGCAACTTCCCAGCGTGCCCAATGGAAAAGACAGCCCTGAACTGGAGCCAATTTGGACAGGAGTCAATTAACCTACCAGCATGTCTTTGGAGTGTGGGAGGAAACCCGTGCTAGAACATGCAAACTTCATTCAGATAGTGTCTTGGCTAGGATCGAACTGCAAGGGCTAACCAATAATATAGTAATCATGCAACGTTAATTTATTTAAAGCAGACCGGTTAAATATGTTTTCATTGAATAGCCATTAATGTACAAAGTAAAGTTATACAAGATTTGAACAGCTTGTTGTGAATGCAACTTCACCTCATTCACTCAGCTAAGTGAGCATTCTCTTCCTTCAAGAGGAAATGCAGTCTGCTCACATAATTTTTAATAAAAACATCTTTGCCATTCTGAAGCTTCCCTCCAACCACTTTGCATATTATTTTATATATACTGTGATTCTGTACTTGCCAAATATGTTGCAGAAATCTCCCTCCACTGAGTCTGGCTGCAACCATTTTAACTGTGGGCAGCTGAAGCGGCTTCCTGTTCGCTTCCTGGATTTACACAGACACACAGAGGCACACCCCCTACTCTGCAGCTCTCATTGGCTATCGTATGAATCCCCTTCCCTTCCTGGCAAACTCTAAGGCCTCGTACACACGACCGAGTTTCTCGGCAAAAACCAGCAAGAAGCTTGCTGGGTTTTTTTTTTGCCAAGGAAACCGGTCGTGTGTACACTTTTCGACGAGGAAACCGTTGAGGATCTCGTCGGGCCAAAAAGAAAGCATGTCTTCTTTTTCCTCGAAGGGGAATGGGAAAATTTGGCTCGCCGAGATCCTTGGCGGCTTCACAAGGAACTCGACGAGCAAAACGATGTATTTCGCCCGTCGAGTTCCTTGGACGTGTGTACGAGGCTTTACAAGAGTGAGAGCTGTGCACGATGTCATAAGCCTAGGTTTTTTACCAGACAAGAAACATGAAGTGGGCTGTATAACGTATTTACTGGCAGAAAAAAAAATGTACTATCCAAAGTTAAAACAAAAAGGGCAGAAGATTTAATAGATGGAAAGATGAAAAAATTACTGAGGTTCTGCTTTAAGTGAAAAAATTCTCTCCTGGTGTAGTAAACCAACAGCATTGTAATAACAGGAGATGGTTTTCTCAGTACACACAAAAAATAGTTATTTATTGGTATAGTACTGATATATTATTTAGCACTTTTACAAAGTATATTCATTCACTCACATCAGTTACACTGGAGCTTACGATCTAATGTCTCCACACAGACACCAATATACAGTTCAGAGTCAATTTATAGCTAGAATCAGGTAGGGCGGCGCATTTGTATGGCGGCGTAGCGTACCATATTTACGCTACGCCACCGTAAATCAGAGAGCCAAGTGCTGTAATCACAAAGCACTTGCCTCCTAAGTTACGGCGGCGTATCGCAAAAGGGGGCCGGCGTAAGCGCGCCTAATTCAAATGAGTATGAGGGGGGCGTGTTTTATGTAAATGGATGGTGACCCGACGTGATTGACGTTTTTTACGAACGGCACATGTGCCGTCCGTGTACATATCCCAGTGTGCATTTCTCCAAAGTACGCCGCAAGGATGTATTGGTTTTGACGTGAATGTAAATTACGTCCAGCCCCATTCACGAACGACTTACGCAAACGACGTAAAAATTTCAAATTTAGACGCGGGAACGACAGCCATACTTAACATTGACTAGGCCACCTAGGGGGCAGCTTTATCTTTACGCCGGCGTACCTCTTACAGAAACGGCGTATCTTTACTGCGACAGGCAAGCGTACGTTCGTGAATCGGCGTATCTAGTCATTTGCATATTCTACGCCGAACTCAATGGAAGCGCCACCTAGCGGCCAGCGTAAATATTGCACCCTAAGATACGACGGCGTAGGAGACTTACGCCGCTCGTATCTTAGCCTAATTTAAGCGTATCTGGTTTCCAGAATACGCTTAAATTTAGGACGGCGTAGATTCAGAGTTACGTCGGCCTATCTACTGATACGCCGGCGTAAAGCTACCTGAATCTAGCTATTAGTGTTTAGTAAATAAATCCTGATGAGTCCAGTTAAATTTTACAAGAGTGACATCATTACTTCCTATATATAAATGACATTTTTTACTTGTGACATTACGACTTCCTAATATATTATATTATATAGAAGGGACATACCTGCTTAAAAATTACCCCTCTTAATTTTTACATTTGTGATGGAAGTCAGACATTTATATACATTATACCAAAAGTTTTTGCAGGCACCTGACCATCACACCTATACAGTATAAGCTTGTTGGACATCCCATTCCAAACTTGTGAGAATTATTATGGAGTTGGCCCCGTTTGCAAAATGACATCCTCCACTTCTCCAGAAATCTTTCCACAAGATATTGGAATTTGTCTGCGGGTATTCTTGCCAATTCAGCCAGAAAAGCATTTATGAGGTCAGGTGCTAATGTTGGACGAGAAGACATGGCTCGCAATTTGTATTCCATTTCTTCCTAAAGGTGTTCAGTAGGGTTCAGGTGCAGGCTACTTGAGTTCATCCTCACCAACATTGTCAAACCATGTCTTCATAGAGCTGACTTTGTGTACAGGGGCACAGTCACCCTGCAACGGAGAATGGCCTTCCAGGTTGGAAGCACACAATTTTCTAAAAATTTTAGTTACTATGGGCCAAATCCCCAAAAGAGATACTGCTGTTACTCCGTCGTATCCCTGGTCCTAACTATGGAACTGATCCACAGAATCAGTTTCCCATAGTTAGGACGAAGATCCGGCATGTGTAATTGAATTACACTGTCGGATCTTAGGATGCAGTACCGCATCCGCCGCTGGGGGCATTTTGCGTCGAAATGCCGCCTCGGGTATGCAAATTAGGACTTACGGAGATCCACGAAGCTTTTCAGCTTCTTTTTTTCTCCGTAAGTTTTATTTTGCAAACGCAAAATTAGGGCTGCTTTTACAAGGTGTAAACTGTTTACACCTTGTAAAAACAGACCTTTCTTGCTAGCGACGCGATTTTTTTTTAATTAAAAAAATTTTTTTGGCGCCGTATCTTTTTTTTTACCCGACGCAACTTTATTGTCCCGTCGCAATCCACAAAGCCCAACGTAACGTAATTTCGCGATAAGCACGTCGGGAAAATGACGTCACGAGCATGCGCAGTACGGCCGGCGCGGGAACGCGCCTCATTTAAATGGGAATCGCCCCCTGGAGATGAGGAACGCCTTGCGCCGGCCGGATTTAAGTTACACCGCTCAAAATTTCTAGGTAAGTGCTTTGTGGATCGGGCACTTAGTTAGAGATTTTGCGGCGGTGTAACTTAAATGGAAAAAGTTACGTTGCGCCGGGTTTTTGAGGATTAGGCCCTATGTAACTATCTTCAACAGAAACCCTTTACTGTAAACACTTGAACTCAATAATTTGGAGGGATATCCACATAGGTTTGGTTAGACCCCTTTCACACTGGGGCGGTTTGCAGGCGCTATTGCGCTAAAAATAGCGCCTGCAAACTGACCTGAAACAGCGACTGCTGTTTCTCAAGTATGAAAGCCCCAAAGGGATGAAAATGCCTGGTATTGAAGTGGTTAAATTAGGCTGAATCAGTTCTGTACACTAATGGGTATGGACGTTCAGTTCAAAAAAGGAATGATTTGCCTTGCTCTTCCCATAATCCTCAATTTTTTTAGATTTGTGATGTAACAAACATATGAATACCTTGTGTTCTAAAAAAGCTGTACTGTGCTACTCCCCAGATATAAATTATATTTTACAGGAGTAACATACTGCCTACTCCTATGATATGTTATATTTTTCAGGAATTACATCAGTTCTCAACAAACACAAGATGTATTTTAAGGTCACCACTACATTATTATAAGTTACGTTTCATGGGTGTAACACCAAAGTTTCCAAAATGTAACAGCATAATTAAATATCCCATTTCTTCATGTTCCTTGTGTAATACATACAGCGCATACATGGTTTAGACTACAACAAAACTCCAGATATTTTGCCCATACCATGTTGTTTTTTTTTTGTTTTTTTACTATTCCTTTATCCAGTGAGCATCCAAAAATGTGCCTAAGATGATTGAAGTGCTGGCAGCCTGGAGATCAAACACGCATTTCCAAGCCCTCTGTAAGTTTGAAAAACCAAAACTATGTTTCAGAGAAATAATTGTGTTTCCAAGTGTGTGGTTTTATAAAGCTGTTAGTTTCATGTGCACTTCTGGTGCCAAATACCAAATTCTCTGCCTTGCATAAAATATAACAAAAATTAGCCTTAGTGAAAAAAAAAAAACCTTAAACCAGCATTAGTAGGGTTTTCTCTTTTTCTTTTAAAGTGTGTCAATTTTTGGAGTTATTGCTCTAATTTATCTTATTAGGAGACCCCCCAGGTTGAAGCGGGATTACTTCTTTTGTATTTGCCTTTTAGTGGTTGGTAGCTCCCCAACTCATGACATGTTTCATGGTTGGGACTGTGGCCTGATCTGACTCATGGACCTTGGGAGTCTTCACACTTGGGGCTTATTCACACAGCATGTTTTGGCATAAAAGCAGTGAAAAAACATAGACAAGGAAAACATAAATTGTTTTCAACAGGACTGGTTCAGATCAATATGTATTAGTGCATTATGATAAATTGCTGTATTTTGCATTTTGGGTGGGTTGACCTGCATGTTGCTATTTAATAGATAGATAGTCCTTTAAAAGTCAGACAAGTGGCATTTTCAGAAAAGGTTCAATGCTGGCAGTCTCTGCATTTAAAGGTTTACTTTATATACATTCAAATATTTCCATATTTTTAACAAACAGTAAATTAATTTTGAAACAAGTCCTAGTTCACATCTATAGCTGCAGGCACTGTGGAGCAATTCATTCTCACAGCAGAAGCACCAAACTAATTTGTTCTCTCAGCAGCTCAGCTACCCCTGGTCCTCCTTCCCAGCAGTGACCCAGCAGCTCAGCTGAACTTGCTCCTCCCTCCCATTAGTGACTTGGCAGCGCAGTGCCCCCTGCTTCTCACTTCCAGCAAGGACTTAGCAGCTCAGTGCCCTCAGTGCCCCTGCAGTGACTTCCAGCAGTGACCCAGCAGCTCAACTCATCTTGCTCCTCTCTCCCATTAGTGACTCAGCAGTGCAGTTCACCCTGCTTCTAGGTCCAGCAAGGACTCAGCAGCTCAGTGCGCCCTTCTTCTTGCTTCCAGCAGTGACTCAGCAGCTCAACACTCCCTGCTCCTCCCTTCCAGCAGTGACATAGAATCTCAGCTCAACCTGCCCCCCTCCCCCAACTCCCAGCAGTGACTCAGCAGCTCAACCCTCCCTGCTCCTCCCTTCCAGTAGTGACATAGAAGCTCAGCTCAACCTGCCCCCCCCAACCCCCACCAGTGAGCTGAGCTGCTGAGTCTTTGCTGGGAGAGATTGCATGAAATATCCAGCTGCTGAATTATTGCTGAGAGGGGGGATGGTACTTCTGTTATAAACTTTGAGTATAAATTGCTCCACAGTACATGCAGTTACAGTGGTAAGTCAAAGCCCTCTGAAATACACAGTGTTTTAGTTTTAAGGGGGAATGTGAATTCTCTCCACTATTTGCCATGATGCAACAACTAGAGCTATGTGCCCAAGCTCTGTAACATCAGTATGGGGAAAGGGTCCTGAAACCCATTCAAACCACCATTCCAAAGCCGGTTTGTAAATTAAAAAGGTACAGAAGGTGCTATTACAGGGGAAGGGTGGAGGAGAGAATGAGAAGTCCAATATCAGTAGCAGAGGGTGCAGGCTAACTGCTAACTAGCAAATCTGTTACTTTGCCCTAAATGACCAAAGTACAGGTTCGCCTTAAAGTACCTGCAGTGGTATGACATTGAAAAAGGGTCAGGAGTGAAACGCGTATGCCTACTCACTGACTACACAGGACTGCACAGTGTGTGTGTGAGGATACATCGCAGCCGTGGCTTAAGGATGGGCTTCCCTGACGGTTCGTACCCCTAGATTTCAGCCTCCCATCCAGGTGTGTTGGTCATCGAGATCTCGGCCGTCCCTGCTGTCCAGTGCTTTTTTGGCAATCATCTCCGGGCTTCCACATTCCATCTTTGCCAGGCTCCTCAGTGTGGGGTTACCCACATCCCACAGTGGCCATCAGGCGGCTTGCCTGTATGCATCCTGCTCTGGCTCACCATCATTGTCTCCCCTTGGTCTGTGCTTTGACAGTTTGTGGATTCCCCCTTACCTTCTCCACTGTGGTCCAAGACATCCATGTAAGTTTTAGCTAATGCTTAGTAAATAATTAAACTTTTAGAATTCATGGTTCAGCGCCTTGGTTCCATGTTTGCAATTGGCCTCAAAGTAAACCTGTCATTATCATAAAGGCACTGAAGAGGTGGCAGCAGTACCCTGCAGGTATTGAACTTCAAATGCACATAGTTTTATAGGAGCCCTCCAGAATCAGTGGTGGCCCAAATCTTGGGCCACTGTAAGAGCTCAGGCATACGCGCGTATATGGCTGTATGACATAAAATACGGCCAAATTTCAGTGCCCAGCTGTTTTGTATAGCTGCCTGTACAAATAAATTACAGGATACAGTCATGGTCTACATCCAGTTGGGTATGGCTATATGCTTATGTTGCAATACGGCTGTATTTTAAGATAATATTCTGGTTTCAGAACTTCCTTATAGTACTAAAGGCCATTCTGCCCCCCTTTTTAGGAAGGGTTGAGACTTTTAACAAAGCTGCTTGAAGCTCACAGATAGCATTCTGTACTTATTGCTCTTCAACACTAAAGCCCCTTTGTACAAGGCCTTATAGAGCTGGCGGGTTTGCGTTCAATTTTTTTTTTTTGTAAACTAAAGCAATTCTGGGTCAACTTCATAAGGAAAAAGGTAGACCTGATGGCATTGAGCAGACCGAGAAGGATTTACTAAAGCCGTTTTATTATGTTTCCTGTTGATATAAGCAAATTTGGCACCCAGCCTACTTGGAAAAGACAAAAAGGCTTGTTTGTAAATGAGACGTCTTCAGATATCACATAACTTTATGCAGGGCAGATCACTCCCGCTATAAAGCAAATATACACATGTATTAGACACTTAATTGTCTACATGTTTATCAAGACCCAAGTAAAAGCTTGTCTTCATTAATTATAGAGGGACAGGAATTAATGGTTCGGTATAATTGCCACAAAAGCCTGCCATTATTAATTCTTAACAGTTTAAGGGCTTCAAGTTGAATGATGTGATCTTTTGTATCTGATTCTCCATTCCTCCTTCTGTATTGGCATGCTTTATCCCAGCCCATAAAGATTAATTTGCTGCAGTCGGAGGCATGAATAATGAACCTACTGACTCTAGCATGGAGCCTTTTTTTGGGCTAATTGTAAGCAACAGTTCAGCACAAATGGAGAAATTATCTTTACTCCTGCCTAAAGTAAATATATGGGTCTAATCAAAAGCCTTTCTGTGGTTGGTGGCCAATAGTAGCGTAATTTCTGCCCTAAATGGAGTGCACAAGGTAGTGTTAAACTATAGAGGGGCATCAAATGGGGACTAATGAGTGCTATCAAACTAAACAGCATGGTGGGTTCCAGTGGTTTCCAAGGATGGGTAGACATCTAAAGATGCTTCTTTTGTGATTAGACATCTAATATCCTATGACAGCCTTTGGGGCCTAATAACAATAATTTGGTTTTTAATACTTGTATTTTTTTGAAAAATTGTATGCAACAGTTTTAGCAGAAGTTGAGACATTTTCTTTACCTCCCCTAAAGTAAATATAAGAGTCCAATCAAAAACCTTTTATCAGTTTGTGACCAATCAGAGCCCAAATTCTGCCCTAACTGAAGTGCACAAGGTAGTGTTGAACAATGGAGGGCCATCCAAGGGGCACCAATGAATACTAGTGTCAACCTAAACAGCATGGTGGGTTCCAGTGGGTTCCAAGGAAGGGTAGACTAAGGCCCCGTACACATGGTCGGTTTGGTCCAATGAGAATGAACCGAAGTTCATTTTCATCGGACCAAACCGACCGTGTGTATAGGCTATCGGTCTGGTTTCCTTCGGTCCAAAATTTCGAAACATGCTTCAAAACCGAACCGATGGACCACTGCCCCATCGGACCAAACCGATGGCTAGTACAGAAAAGCATCGGTTCAAAACCTGCGCATGCTCAGAATCAAGTCGGCGCATGCTTGGAAGCATTGAACTTCGTTTTATTCAGCACGTCGTGTGTTTGACGTCACCGCGTTCTGACCCGATCGGATTTTGGACTGATGGTGTGTACACATATCAGGCCGTACGGCCACTTCAGAGGTGAACCGATGAAAACGCTCCGACGGGCCAGTCTCATCGGTTTGGTCCGACCGTGTGTACGGGGTCAAAGACTCTTCTGTTTTGATGACACATCTAATATCCTATGGCAGCCTTTGGGGCCTAATGACACCTTTGTTTTTTTAATACTTGAATTCTTGACTAGTTGTAAGTAACAGTTTAGCACAAATGGAGACATTAGGGGAGATTTACTAAAACTATTGCACACAGAATCTAGTGCAGCTGTGTATAGTAACCAGCTTCTAACTTCAGCTTGTACAATTAAGGCCCCATACACACGATAGAATCCATCCGCAGATAAATCCCAGCAAATGGGTTTCTGCGGATAGATCCTATGGTGTGTACACGCCAGCGGATCTGTTTCCGCGGAGAAATCTCCTCTGGGATGGATTCCAGCAGATCGGATATTTGCTGACATGCACAACAAATCCATCTGCTGGAATCCATTCCAACGGATGGATCCGCTCGTCTGTACAGACTTACCGGATCCATCCGTCCAAAGGGATTCCCCGCACGCGTCGTAATGATTTGACGCATGCGTGGAATTCCTTATATGACAGCGTCGCGCCGTCGCCGCGTCATAATAGCGGCGACGGCGCGACGCGTCATCGCCAGAGGATTTCAGCGCGGATTTCAATGCGATGGTGTGTACACGCCATCGCATAGAAATCTTCTGAAATCCTCGAGAGGATTTATCCGCGGATACGGTCCGCTGGACCGTATCTGCGGATAAATCCTCTCGTGTGTATGGGGCCTAAGTTTTGACAAAAAAGGACCATTCACACGATCTGACTTTTTGACAACAGCGGTCCGACGGGCGTGTTTTACGGACAATCCGACCGTCTGTACGCTCCATCGGACAATTGTTTTCTGTTTTTCAACGGACAAATGTTCGCTGTGAATGCTCTCAAACTTTCCGACAACACATGTCCGATGGAGGATCATCCGATCGTGTGTACACAAGTCTATCGGACTAAAATCCAAAGTTCAAACAAGCATGCTCAGAACCAATGCTAAACTTCAGACAACAATAGCAGAAGTTGCCCAAAGGGTGGTGGTAAAGAGCTGAAAAACCATGTGGTTTGGTGAATGTTGGCTGAAAAAGTTCTGCCGTGTGTATGCATACCAAGTTCACGGACAACGCCCCTTCAGACAAAAATCCACGGAAAAGCCAGATGGAAGTCCGATCGTGTGTATGAGGTTTTAGAATGCCATAGACTGCAATGTAAATCCTCAAAAGTCATATGAAAGTCCCACCTGAATGTTATACATGCGACAATTATGCAACTGTTGTCCATTATCATTGGTCAAAGTCGCCTCCAAGTCACACCCATCCAAAGTTGTGTCAGAATTGCATCAAAGTTGCACTCCAAAGTCATGCAACAAAGCTTGTCAAGATTCTCGACAAGCCTAACAAGGAACTCGTCGAGGAAAACTATGTTTCATTTACGACGAGTTCCTCGGTCGTGTGTACGAGGCCTGAGAGTTGGCTCGGCCAGTTAACAGAATACCCGAACAGCATCCACACTTGATTGGATGCAGATAGTACTTGGACGAAAAGTTTCTGGCAGGCTCATTTGACAAAATGCGAATGAACAATCGATTTCTGTCGATCAGAGTGGTGCCCACAGGGCCATACACGGCTCACATTTCCACCAAGCCAGCAGGAATCATCTGAAATTTGAACAATGCATGGCTGGCCAGCATAAATCAGACCCTCTGACTTTATCACAGTTGCACTCACTTCTGGATAGCATTAGACGTTTACTGAACTATTTTACTTGTTGCCTGGAATTGCTCTTTAAAAAACACGGACTTTGGAGTTGTGCAATAAAAACAAAACACTTTATTTATAGCCTCCTCTGTGCCTTTTTACGAGTTCAGAGCTCAGTCTAGGTGTGTCTTTCCAATTGTGCGGCAAAGTTTGACCTTTTCCCAAAGTGAAATATTATGCTATTGGGTCCTCCGCTCGTACTGTACATCCCCTCGTTTCTGCTGAACTGCTCGAAAAACAGCGCCGGCTTAAAATGATATAAAAGAAAAAGGAAAAATACGACTGAAAATACTCTCTCTCTCTTTTTTTGCCTAGTTGACAAGAATCTATACATTAATTATGTAGATTTACCAAACACAGCGCAGAAAAGATTATTTTGCATTTATTTGTTTTTAGCCGTGTTATGGCTTTGAAATCACAGACTTATAGGCAAATGTATGTCAGCATATATCTGCATGTATTTCCAAACACATGATGTTGTTTAAAGTGAATATAAAGGCAATTTTTTTTTCTTCGTTTTGGATAGAGTGAGGAAGGGCTAGAACCCCTGTCAGATTTGTATTGCTACCTAAATCCTTACTAGCAAGATTCTTCCTCTTTATTTGTCCCGGTGACCACTGTCACCAAAACTGAGTGAGGGAAAATAAAAAATGTTGAGTTGTCGCTGGAACTTATTTTTTTTCAATGGGGCACTTAGGTAATGGATTAAGAGGTCTAGTGCCCAACTTACGGCCCAGGAGCTGCATGTGGCCCTTTGGCACCTTTTTTTGCGGCCCTCAAAGCCCCTACCAACACTAATCTACACTTCCCTAATACCTAGTTATAGCAGTGATCTGTTTTGTGTAATGTGTCTCCAGTCTCTGACAACTAACATCATGTTTACAGTCTCTGACAATCTCCTCAAGCATGTTTGCAGTTTCTGACCATCTCTTGTATCATTCCCATAGTCTCTGATCATCTCTTGTATCATGTCCATAGTCTCTGACCATCTCTTGTATTATGTCCATACTCTCTGGCCATCTCTTCTTTCATGTCCACTGTCCCTGAGCAGGGCCATCTTAATGCAAGGGCACACCAAGGGCACTGCCCAGGGGCCCCACAATTATCTTGCATTACATCATACTTGCCAACTGTCCTGGATTTGCTGGGACAGTCATGCTTTTTACTAAACTGTCCCGATATGGTTGTGTCCCGGAAAATATTGTGTGCCCTCCTGAACCCAGTATTGTGCCCTCCTGACCCCCCCCCCCTGTACTGTGCCCTTCTGCATCTCCCCCTGTACTGTGCCCTTTGTGTTGACTAGTCTATGATTTATGGAATGTTTTTCTTCTGTAAAATCGATTTTATTGAACGTACTATTTACAGGGAGTGCAGAATTATTAGGCAAATGAGTATTTTGACCACATCATCCTCTTTATGCATGTTGTCTTACTCCAAGCTGTATAGGCTCGAAAGCCTACTACCAATTAAGCATATTAGGTGATGTGCATCTCTGTAATGAGAAGGTGTGTGGTCTAATGACATCAACACTCTATATCAGGTGTGCATAATTATTAGTCAACTTCCTTTCCTTTGGCAAAATGGGTCAAAAGAAGGACTTGACAGGCTCAGAAAAGTCAAAAATAGTGAGATATCTTGCAGAGGGATGCAGCACTCTTAAAATTGCAAAGCTTCTGAAGCGTGATCATCGAACAATCAAGCGTTTCATTCAAAATAGTCAACAGGGTCGCAAGAAGCGTGTGGAAAAACCAAGGCGCAAAATAACTGCCCATGAACTGAGAAAAGTCAAGCGTGCAGCTGCCAAGATGCCACTTGCCACCAGTTTGGCCATATTTCAGAGCTGCAACATCACTGGAGTGCCCAAAAGCACAAGGTGTGCAATACTCAGAGACATGGCCAAGGTAAGAAAGGCTGAAAGACGACCACCACTGAAGAAGACACACAAGCTGAAACGTCAAGACTGGGCCAAGAAATATCTCAAGACTGATTTTTCTAAGGTTTTATGGACTGATGAAATGAGAGTGAGTCTTGATGGGCCAGATGGATGGGCCCGTGGCTGGATTGGTAAAGGGCACAGAGCTCCAGTCCGACTCAGACGCCAGCAAGGTGGAGGTGGAGTACTGGTTTGGGCTGGTATCATCAAAGATGAGCTTGTGGGGCCTTTTCGGGTTGAGGATGGAGTCAAGCTCAACTCCCAGTCCTACTGCCAGTTTCTGGAAGACACCTTCAAGCAGTGGTACAGGAAGAAGTCTGCATCCTTCAAGAAAAACATGATTTCCATGCAGGACAATGCTCCATCACACGCGTCCAAGTACTCCACAGCGTGGCTGGCAAGAAAGGGTATAAAAGAAGAAAAACTAATGACATGGCCTCCTTGTTCACCTGATCTGAACCCCATTGAGAACCTGTGGTCCATCATCAAATGTGAGATTTACAAGGAGGGAAAACAGTACACCTCTCTGAACAGTGTCTGGGAGGCTGTGGTTGCTGCTGCACGCAATGTTGATGGTGAACAGATCAAAACACTGACAGAATCCATGGATGGCAGGCTTTTGAGTGTCCTTGCAAAGAAAGGTGGCTATATTGGTCACTGATTTGTTTTTGTTTTGTTTTTGAATGTCAGAAATGTATATTTGTGAATGTTGAGATGTTATATTGGTTTCACTGGTAAAAATAAATAATTAAAATGGGTATATATATTTTTTTTGTTAAGTTGCCTAATAATTATGCACAGTAATAGTCACCTGCACACACAGATATCCCCCTAAAATAGCTAAAACTAAAAACAAACTAAAAACTACTTCCAAAAATATTCAGCTTTGATATTAATGAGTTTTTTGGGTTCATTGAGAACATGGTTGTTGTTCAATAATAAAATTACTCCTCAAAAATACAACTTGCCTAATAGTTCTGCACTCCCTGTATACTTTATTTCTAGAAAGTAGATTGGGGTAAGCTGGTAGGGGCCTCAGTGCATTATTTTGCCCAGGGGCCCATGATGCTATTAAGACGGCCCTATCCCTGACCATGTCTGGTATCAGTGCAGCAGTCTCTGATCATCTCTTGTATCTTGTCCATAGTCCCTGAAGATCTCTTGTATCATGTCCACTGTCCCTGACCATCTCTTGTATCATGCCCATAGTGTCTGACCATCTGTTTTATAATACCCATGGCCTCTGACCATCTCTTGTATCATTCCTATAGTCACTGATCATCTCTAGTATGAAAACAAGCAGGATTTGATTAATCATACACATCATACATTATATATATATATATATATATATATATATATATATATATATATACTGTATATATATATATATATATATATATATATATATATATATATATATACTGTATATATATACATATTTATCCTCTACTTAAACCTTTATACCTACCTAAGTCTAACAGAGTTACTTGATCAGCTTTGATTCTTGTGCTTGTTGTCAAAGCGTTTAGGATTGAACAGTCTGTTGGCCACAATTGACTGTGACAATTAGGAAATGATCAGAGTCTTAGTATACGGCTCTTACAGGATAATTTACATGTCAGTTTGCTGAATTAAAAAAAAAAAAAATCAATGATTTTTTTTTCCTTTCTAGCCTTGTAAACTGCAATTTGTGTTCTTGTAAGGGGAAGAAAAAACCTGGCAGTGGAGTTAAAATTCCAATTACCATTTGAAAAGGAGCAATCATAATATGACCACTGCTGAGCCTATTGTCCAGTGAAAACGCTGATTTGCAGTCAATGAGGGAATGAGTGGGCCTGACGCTAAATAGAATCTTGTTCATAGAAACTCCCCCTTTGCGTGGTGTTCCATTATCCTGCATGGATTGTTACATACCTTACATTTCTCATTGACTGTAGTTATAATGCTGATGCCGTCTGCTGGAAGACTTCACCTAGCGATACAGGACATTTATATACTGATCTAAAGGGAGCAGACAGGAACTTCCAACTGCTTGATAGCCTCTTCTATAAAGTCTTATTTCATATCTTTATAAATGAGAAGACCTTTTTTTTAGTTTGGGATAGAATAGGGAATAGCTAAATCCGAATCCCAGCCATACCTTCAGTCTTGCACAGTTGTATAGGCTCCTCTTCTGTACTGAAATTATCTACCGTATATACTCGAGTATAAGCCGACCCAAATATAAGCCGAGGCACCTAATTTTACCACAAAAAAATGGGAAAACGTATTGACTCGAGTATAAGCCTAGGGTGTCCATCTGCATGCCTCACTTTGCCTCACTGTGTCCATGTCCATGCCTCACTGTGTCCATGACTCACTGTGTCCATGACTAGACTGACGTTTAACATGGACGTAGGTCCCCTAGACAACAAACTTTACACACTTGTAGAGGAAGTGTGTGCCAAGTTTGGGGTCCAGGGGATCTACGACCGGCCGGTCTCGGGTCCCCAAAGTCCGGGAGATCAGGCGCAAAAAGGTGACTCGAGTATAAGCCGAGGGGGGCATTTTCAGCACAATTTTTTTTTACTGAGAAACTTGGCTTATACTCGAGTATATACGTACTCTGATTTTACTTCTCACAGACTGCATTAGAAGCTATAGAAAGGAAGATAGAGCCCACCTCATTTCCTGGCTTGGAGGACGTCCAGTATTATCTAGCTCGGGGGTCTCCAAACTTTCTAAAAAAGAGCCAGTTTACGGTCCTTCAGACGTTCAGGGTGCCAGACAGTAGCCAGCAGGAATAGGAGTTTATTTTAGGCATTAGTGGGAGTAAACAGTGTCCTATTTTTGGTATTATTATGGGGAAGAATAGTGCTCTGTTGTTGGTGTCAGTGGGTAGAATAGTGTCTCCTATCAGTGAGACGAATAGTGCCCTAAGGGCCAGATACAGGTAAGCAAAGGACCACATCTGGCCCCCGGGCCGCAGTTTGAAGACCACTGATCAAGCTTTTCCTCCACAGCCTTTTCTCTGGTCACCCTTTTGATTCATTGAATCTTTCAATTATGTAGACTCAATATCACATGTGGGGTGTTTCGTAGGGCAGTGTGTATGCAAATGTAGCCTGCCTAGGAATGCCCAATCCTCCAGACTGAGGCCTCGTACACACGACCGAGTTTCTCAGCAAAAAACAGCAAGAAACTTGCTGTTTTTTTTTGTTTTTTTGCCGAGGAAACCGGTCGTGTGTACACTTTTCGACGAGGAAACTGTCGAGGATCTCGTCGAGCCAAAAAGAGAGCATGTTCTCTATTTCCTCAACGGGAATGGAGAAAATTGGCTCGCCGAGATCATCGACAGCCTAACAAGGAACTCGACGAGCAAAACGATGTGTTTCACCCGTCGAGTTCCTCGGTCGTGTGTACGAGGCTTAATCTTGACCCATCAAGGCTTTTTGATATTTTAATATCTCCTCCCAGGATTTAGCTCACTGCTAACATTGGGGTTGAGGGCCTTTAAGAGGAGTACTGTGGCAAGCTGAATTGATGTTTTCAGGATACTATTTACAGCACCCTGCCAGCCCCGCACACCATCCATGATCTGCCTGTGTTGCAAGGAAAAGCACAGAAGTCCAGTGATGATGAAATTGAATCTAAAAAGAGGCATGTAATTGTAGCACTATCCCCAAAGGAGCTGCTGAGTAATTTTGGGTGGCACGTTACCTCTATCTTCTCGCTGTCCAGGGTGGTAAAGAGAGTCTAAAGAATTCCAATGTCCACACAATACACTTCTTTTTCTGGGATTTATTTGTAGAACTTAGTAGAAATGAAATTGGAGGGGTGGAAGGTTAAGTAGGTAGGTAGGTAGGTTCAGGTGTATAATCACAAATAGGAAACACTCCTGCTTCCAGCATACAGTTCTCGTCGCCACTCTAGCCAGAGTGGGTATTGCTCACCCGGATAGGTCCCTCTCACTGGCCTAGCAGCCGGAATGGCGCACGGAATAAAGTACAGTCTCTGCCACAGACCTTCCTTTATAAAGAGACACTTTTGGTCCAGAATCCCCTGCCACAGGATTCAGCACCCGGATCTCTCCGGCTTAACTCGAGTAGAATTTCAGATCCGACAGGCAACCACTGTCAAGCCTCTCATTATATGGTGCATCCTTCGATTAGGTTTCCATGCCTTCTCCCAATATACCAGCCTCTTGCATGGTCCTCTCCAGGATAGGTCGTCCTGGCTTCCTTCATCGAGTGGCTTCCTCCCGCAGGACGGACAGCACAGGATTACCTTGCAAATGCAGACCCAGTCTGACTACTGGGCCTACCAGGCGAAGCCGCGACCCCGGACCAACACGGTCCCGGAGTCAGGATTCAGGAACATGCACCCCAGGCCAGACGGGCCAAGAGGCGTGAACAACTGGCCCCCGCCAATGGCGTCTTTCCCTTAAGAACCCCTCCCTAGCATGCACAGTGGGGCGATCACTCCCACTGATTCTCCGCCGAGGGGGAACACCCAATACACCCTGACTTTGTTGCTGCCACCCTTGGACTGGGATGGTAATAACACCCCCAGGCGAGCAATGGTGGTTACTCCCAGCACAGCCATGGCTGGAACAGAGGCTAAGCATCAACACCTGCAAACTGTTGCTCCCAGGACTTCTCTCCTCCTGCACACAACTTCCACTCTAAACTATTAGTTTTCCTGTTCCATCATCTTCACTTGACAAAAGAGATCACTCTGAATAATCCTAGATGCTGGCTGAATTTTGCTGTGTAGTTTCTAGCCAAGAGGTCTGCAGAACCTCTCCACGGCGGTCTAGTAATTTAGCAGCTTGTATTGGTTGGTGGACTACTGATCCCAGCACCCAGCTCCTTTGGCATTCCTCTTCCAGAAATCCACTCACAACCTTCTTCTGCCCCGAGTCCATGATGGAGAACTTTAACTGGACATGCTTTCCAATAGCTTCTCCAGCCCCTCTGTTCCAGGACACCTCCTCCATGACAGTGTAAGGATGAGACTCCCTTCCAGCTCTCCCAGGCTCCTCCACTGAGCTGTGCACCCCCCAGATAGGGATGGGGCCCCTGCTGCTATCCAGCACTCAATTCTCCATGTCTCCCAGCCGACAACTTCCGTCCAGTGGGCTGGACCTGAGTTTATATGGGAGGCCTACCCCCTGACAATTCCAGTTGGGGATTGGTCAGGGCTCCTCACATGAGCTCTCTATCACTCCAGTCCTGTGTCCTGCCCCTCTTACAGAACATTCTCCCTGGAAGCAGGGGAGGGGCCCCCAGAACTAAAGCACAGGTGGTCACACCCACTGTTACACTACCCAATCCCTGCCCCCAGATCAAAACAAGCAGGCCCAGCCTGAAGAATAGGCCTGCCTAAATTTACCTGCGCTGGCAGCTTACCTCACAAAAATCTTCACTTTAGCACCTACCTTTGGTAGAGGGTGCTACACCATCAATACAATTCTTGACTTCTTTTGCCAGATGATGGTGTCACCTGCTGGACTTTCCATAATACGAGGGCTGTGCCAAAACTAATGCAAACGTGGGCATGAATGTTTTATTAACTTGCATAGGTCATTTAATTTCCCAATTTTCCTCTTCTATTTCATTGCAGGTAAATAATAGATTCCAAGCAAAAGCAATGTTTTGTCATTAAGTTCTTGATGAAGGAGGGGTGCAGGCTGTACAACATTCACAGAAGGCTATGTTTATGGAGATGACACCATTGACAAGAGCCACCAATGACAAGACATTGCTTAAAGCGGAATTCCACCCGTGTTTTAGTATATTAAAAGACTTTTAATAAATCGACAATTACCTGCCCCACGCTCCTCTCCCCGTCGCCAGCATCGTAACTGTAGGCACCCATCCGTGACAGAAAGTCCCACTAAAAGTAAGGTAAACCCCCCCCCCCCCCAAAAAAAAAAATGACATGCCAAATGTGGCATGTCAGGGGGTGACGAGTGCTTAAAATTAAATTTCACTTTTGGTCGGAACTCCGCTTTAAACATTCTGTAGTCTTCTTTGGATGTCACACAGCTCGCACCCCTCCTTCATCAATAAATCAGTGATGATACATGTTTAGAATCCATTATTTACCTGCAATGAAAAAGAAGAAGAGTTACTAAAGAGCAAAAGTTACTTTACCAACATGTGAAATTTGAATGACGTATGTAAGTTAATAGAAAAGTTGTGCTCACTTTAGAACTACTTTCGATATAGTCCTTGTATAATGTCCAGCTGCGTAAAAGTGACACCTTTGCTATGGCTTTGTGGGTGGGGACACCGACACAAACTTACGAAGTGGGACTTTAATCAAGAAGATCTTGATTTCCAATAGTAAAATAACATTTTACAGGAAGATGCTTATGTGAAACTGATTTCCTTCTGATGTTCCCTTACCGATCGTGAGAAAACTGATTGTGAAATTGCGCCAATACATTTTGGTTTCAGAGAAATAAAGCTTCTCAGGCTTTTGTAACCCCTCGAGCACCAAAGGAACTGGCATTGCATTGGCAAGAATTCGTTTTTCTGCTTCTTTTTCCTCTCCCGAGATTTGTAATGGCTGCTAATGGCGTTTTAATTGCTTTAGAATTTTATAGCGTATGTGTCAGGTCATATTTACCATAAGGCACTTGTGGGCCTGTGCCCAGGATTGCAGGGTAACAGGGGACAGAATCGAAGTACAAAATGTATCATTTGTTTTAATTACTTTATTAATTTTTTATTGTTTGGCCGCCTTGGAACAGTTCTGGGTAAATCTAGCAGCAGGGCTAAAAGGGAATGTGGTGAAGAGCCTGCTTAGAGGAGTCTCAAGACTCACTGTAAGAGGGATGGGATCACCTTGCCAGCGAGTTAGCTGAAGAGGTATTGTTCCTGAGGCAGGTTTTAGATGTTAACCTTTCCCAATGCCTAACTTCTCAATAGCCCTCCACTACTATGTAGATAAAGGAAAGCCGGCAGCTCGATCTTCCTCAATGAACCTTATTAATCCAGGTGTGGTACAAAATAATACAGGACTTACGCGTTTCAGCGTTAGAAATATTTTGTGCACAATTTTCCTCTTTTTCTTTCTTCTCTTTTCTTTCTTCCCCTCAACCAGCCAGGCTGTCTTCTTGGGCTGAACTTGACAATTAAATTGTGTCATTCAATTATCATAGCCTGTGTTGGTAGTGAGTGAGCGAGAAACTTATATAGCGCAACACATGCGAACTGAATTGCCTCTGCGCGCTTAGTATCCAATTCACCTACTGTACATTTGCCTTCAGAAAAGATGGGTGTTACGTTTTTTTCCGAAGGCCAGGTGATTCACCTCCATTCGGATGCTGGTTGATAAAGCGTTCCGTAGTCTAGGGTCCTTGGACTGCAAATCTTCATTCTCCTTTGGACTTGTATCTGGCTTTGGTTATCTGAAGTAGATTTTGGTCGGTGGATCGGAGAACGCGTTTGGTGTTGTGACATTTTAATTTTTCGCATAGATATTGGGGGGCAATTCGTTGACTGCTGGTGGGAACGGGGGGCCAGATTCATAGAGAACTGCGGCGGCGTAACGTATCGTCCTTAAGTTACACCGCCGCAAGTTTTCCTCGTAAGTGCTTTTTTCCGAAGGCCAGGTGATTCACCTCCATTCGGATGCTGGTTGATAAAGCGTTCCGTAGTCTAGGGTCCTTGGACTGCAAATCTTCATTCTCCTTTGGACTTGTATCTGGCTTTGGTTATCTGAAGTAGATTTTGGTCGGTGGATCGGAGAACGCGTTTGGTGTTGTGACATTTTAATTTTTCGCATAGATATTGGGGGGCAATTCGTTGACTGCTGGTGGGAACAGGGGGCCAGATTCATAGAGAACTGCGGCGGCGTAACGTGTCGTCTTTAAGTTACACCGCCGCAAGTTTTCCTCGTAAGTGCTTTTTTCCGAAGGCCAGGTGATTCACCTCCATTCGGATGCTGGTTGATAAAGCGTTCCGTAGTCTAGGGTCCTTGGACTGCAAATCTTCATTCTCCTTTGGACTTGTATCTGGCTTTGGGTATCTGAAGTAGATTTTGGTCGGTGGATCGGAGAACGCGTTTGGTGTTGTGACATTTTAATTTTTCGCATAGATATTGGGGGGCAATTCGTTGAACACACTTATGCGTCAGACAGAGTGCCTTAAAGGTAATTCTGTCTTTTACTGGCAACCAATGAAGGGATCTCACTGAAGGTGAGATTGATTCCCTTGTTTTTTTTCCCAGTCACAAGTCGAGCGGCCGTATTTTGAACGACTTGCAGACGAGCAATTTGGTATTTTGGGAGTCCGAGGTACAGGGTATTTGCATAGTCGAGTCTGGAGTTGATAATTGTTCCCACCACGACTGCTGGTGGGAACAGGGGGCCAGATTCATAGAGAACTGCGGCGGCATAACGTATCGTCTTTAAGTTACACCGCCGCAAGTTTTCCTCGTAAGTGCTTGATTCACAAAGCACTTGAGTGTAAACTTGCGGCGGAGTAACGTAAAGACGTCCGGCGCAAGCCCGCCTAATTCAAATGGGGCGGGGACCATTTAAATTAGGCGCGTTCCTGCTCCGAACGTTCTGCGCATGCTCCGTTTTGAAATTTCCCGCCGTGCTTTGCGCGAAATGACGTCACCCGTCGTAATGTTTTGGATAGCGACGTGCGTAACGTACTTTCGTATTCCCGGACGTCTTACGCAAAAAAAAAAAAAATTGAAATTCGACCTGGGAACGACGGCCATGCTTTAACATGGCTTGTCTAAAGTTAAGCCATGAAAAAGCAGGCCTAACTTTGCGACCGGAAAAACCGACTAGCGACGACGTAACGAACGCGCGTACCTTCGTGGATCGCCGTAAAAGCTAATTTGCATACCCGACGCTGGAAAACGACGTGAACTCCACCCAGCAGCGGCCGAAGTATTGCATCCTAAGATCCGACGGTGTAAGTCAATTACACCTGTCGGATCTTAGGGCTATCTATGCGTAACTGATTCTATGAATCAGCCGCATAGATACTCTCAGAGATACGACGGCGTATCAGGAGATACGCCGTCGTATCTCTTTTGTGAATCTGGCCCAGGGTTTATATCTAAATATGTATGTATATAAATATGTTTGTATATGTATTCATTTTTATTATGTTATGTATTACTCATGCCTACCATAATTCTGTATTATATATATTGATTTACTAGTAATGCTATCTATTGCACTACACTCCATTGTGTTGGTAATACATTATTTAATTAATATTGATTGATTCGTTCTACCCTAGTGTTGTGTTTCATACAAAATTGTCCTCTTCTTTCCCCTTTCCCTTCATTTACCATATAATTATGTTGTTCTTCTGAGAATTTTATGGCTGTGACTAAGGCTACACGCCGAAACGCGTAAGCACTGTATTATTTTGTACCACATCTGGATTAAGAAATGTATTCATTGCGGTAGATTGAACTGCTGGCTTTCCTTTATCTACATGTTTGCTTGAGTGCTAGGAGGACACTACAAGCCAGTGCACCGACCGCTCACCACCTCTGGGAATTGCTCCAGGTATTTTCTACTACAGTGGAACCTTGGATTACGAGCATAATCCGTTCCAGAAGAATGCTCCTAATCCAAAGTACTTGCATATTAAAGCGAGTTTCCCCATTGAAGTTAAAGGAAACGAAAATAATTTGTTCCGCATTGACTTCAATGGCATGCAAAACCGCATGCGGCAAGAGGTGGGGGGGGGGGGCACTGGAGAGCCTCGTAAACACTCGGAAAGGGCCTAGGACACCTCGGCTGAACTTTGAAAACCTTGGAAACTAAAGTATTTCCGCGATTTTCGAGAATTTCCAAATGGCTCCGATCGCCGCCTTTCAGCTCTGCTCTGCTCGGCTCTGGCGCCCCCCCACCTCATGTCAAACGCGGTATTTTAAATTGCTTTTTATATACAGTGCTCATATTGCCAAAACGCTTGTTAACCGCGTTACTCGCAATCCGAGGTTCCACTGTATATTCAAGCTCTCTGCCACTGACTCCCCAAGGGCCCTCATGCACTCAGTGGCCCCAGACATTTTATTTCCCTGCGGAAAAACTGTGATGACCAATCTCAAGAGACACATGAGACAGTATCAATCGTCTTACCTGTCAATGGTGGAATTTTTTATTGACAGCTTTTCGAGAATTGTAACTTTCCTGGGGTGCAGGGGGCCAGTCCGGGCCCTCCATAAACCAAAGGCCCATTTGCTGCTGTAACCAAGTTCCGTATGTCACTACAATCTACTAGAGTTCCTGGCACTGCCAAGGCTCATTGAGATGAGATCAGCTTGCCAGTGGCATATTAGAAAATGTACTGTCCTCTAGGCGGGGTTTGGATCTGGACCTGTCTAAATCGCACCTCTCCAAGAGGTCTCTGCCTCCTTGAATGGTCCTCACACTTAGTGGCCCCCAGACATTTTATTGCCCCAAAGCAAAGCCTGGTCTTGCCACTGCCAATGCCATTAAAGGGGTTGTAAAGGTTTGTTTTTTTATTTTCTAAATAGGTTCCTTTAAGCTAGTGCATTGTTGGTTCACTTACCTTTTCCTTTGATTTCCCTTCTAAATGTTTTTTTTCTTTGTCTGAATTTCTCACTTCCTGTTTCTCCTCAGTAAACTTGCCACCATCATCTGAGCGGTGGTTAATCAGCCAGAACAGCTTACTGAAGAGCTTACTGAGGAGGAACAGGAAGTGAGAAATTCAGACAAAGAAAACAAAACAAAAAAAAAATTAGAAGGGAAATCGAAGGAAAAGGAAAGTGAACCAACAATGCTCTAGCTTAAAGGAACCTATTTAGAAAATAAAAAAACAAACCTTTACAACCCCATTAAGCTAGTGCATTGTTGGTTCACTTACCGTTTCCTTGCAAATTGTTCTGCAAAGTATGTAAGATTTTTTATCTGTAAAAACTAAAAAAAAAATATTTAAAGCGGGGGTTCCGCGGGAAAACTTTTTTTTTTTCATATGCTTCTTTCGCTCTTACCTTATATAATAGGGTACTCGCCTGTCCTAATATTATAGCCGCCACCATTCTGATTCAGCCGCAAAAAATGAGTTTTAAAAATCTTGGATGGACGCTTCCATCTTGCTTGTGGGCACTCTGAAGCTCACAAGCAAATCCTTCCGGGATGCGGTGAATGCTGATGTCCTGCAAGAGTCATGTGACGTAGGAAATCACGTGAGACTTCTTCTCTTCAGCTAAGGAATCGTCTCCTGGGCAGCGTCACGCTGTGCTCCCAGGAGACATTGCAAACTCGCCCCAGAAATCAATGGGCAGATCGCAGCTAAAGCGTCACGCCCACCCCCGCGGGAGCCGAACCAGGAAGTGCCTTGTTCACAAAGGAGAAGACATTTAAAAAAATGTGGACAGCGAACTGGAAATGTACACACTGATCCCCTGTGATTAAGGTGGACTTTAATTTAGGGTGAACCTCCGCTTTAAAACTCAAAACCATTTGGATGGACAACGGATATGAGATGGTCATTAAAAACATTTGGGAACCCCTCATCCCGAGTGAATATGTTCCTCTAGCCTGAGCTGCCCTTAGACACAAGTCAAAGCGCCTAAAGCAGGGATGGCCAACCGTGGCCCACGGAGCCCTCTGATGTGGCCCGCGACCTCCTGCTCTGGAATGGTGGGTTGGCAAGCCCAGCTCGCAGGTTGCTGACCCGCCATACCACAGCATCAGTGTTGTGAATGAAGCTGGTGGTAGAGGAAGAAAGGGGCTGCGGAGAAAACCCCTATAAGCCAATGCTTCCTCTACAGCGCCGGCTTTTGCCACAGGTAGAGTCTATGGCAAAGTTCAGCTAACCCGCAGGATAGACACAGATGACTTCGCTGCACCCGCGGTATATGTAAACTGCAGCGCATCAGTGTGAAAGCAGTCTTAGGCCGTTTTCACGCGATCAGCCCGACCAAATGGGACCCTCAATTCACCTCTATAGAGCGACAGATGTCTGTTTATGCCCACCTACCTCCAATCCAAAAAACAGAAGGGAATTCTTCCCCTTTTATCTGGGCAGATCAGAGGGCCTATAGAGTAGCCGTGACCTGTCATCCGCCCGCTCATTGTGGCCCTCGACTGGTTACCAAGTTGCTTAACCCCTTAATGCCCGCCGCACGACTATTTACGTCCGCAAAATGGCACGGACAAGCAGATGGGCGTATATATACGTCCTTGCATTCTAGCGGGTGGGGGGTCCGATCAGGACCCCCTCCGCTGCGTGCGTCGGGCGGATTCCCTCGGGGAGCGATCCGGGACGACGGTGCGGCTATTCGTTTATAGCCGCTCCATCGCGATCGCTCCCCGGAGCTGAAGAACAGGGAGAGCTGTATGTAAACACGGCTTCCCCGTGCTTCACTGTGGCGGCGTATCGATCGAGTGATCCTTTTTATAAGGGAGACTCGATCGATGACGTCAGTCCTACAGCCACACCCCCTACAGTGCCCCCTGTGGTTAACTCCCAAACTGCAACTGTCATTTTCACAATAAACAATGCAATTTAAATGCATTTTTTGCTGTGAAAATGACAATGGTCCCAAAAATGTCTCAAAATTGTCCGAAGTGTCCGCCATAATGTCGCAGTCACGAAAAAAATCGCTGATCGCCGCCAATAGTAGTACAAAAAAATAATTAATAAAAATGCAATAAAACTATCCCCTATTTTGTAAACGCTATAAATTTTGCGCAAACCAATCGATAAACACTTATTGGGATTTTTTTTTACCAAAAATAGGTAGAAGAATACGTATCGGCCTAATCTGAGGAAAAAAATCTTTTTTTATAAATGTTTTTGGGGGATATTTATTATAGCAAAAAGTAAAAAATATTGAATTTTTTTCAAAATTGTCGCTCTATTTTTGTTTATAGCGCAAAAAATAAAAACCGCAGAGGTGATCAAATACCACCAAAAGAAAGCTCTATTTGTGGGGAAAAAAGGATGCCAATTTTGTTTGGGAGCCACGTCGCACGACCGCGCAATTGTCTGTTAAAGCGGCGCAGTGCCGATTCGCAAAACCTGGCCTGGGCATTTAGCTGCAAAATGGTCCGGGGCTTAAGTGGTTAAGTGGCCCTCGCTCTTCAAGAGGTTGGGCACCCCTGGCCTAAAGCTAATTCCTGCTGTGGGACTTCTTGTCTCTCATGACAGGTAGCAAAATGTTGAGAGCATGACAAATACTTTGATGAAGAGTTCCAACAAACTCTTTATGAATGCTGAAAGTTGAAATTATATTTTTAATATCAGGGCCTCTAAATATAGGATCACAAAACAGCTTCCATGTAGAATTATTCCTAAACGTCTCTCTCCACACCAGACTTGAGAAACCCCACGAACTGAAATGAAGCGCATATTTCAACCAATAAAAGCCTAATAGCTTGAGAAGGTGTGGATCCGTGACACATACTAAGAGCCATTTAAAGACAAAATGTGTGCTATTAATCAGCTGAGCTGCCCAATATGTGCAGATTAGCCGAAGCTATGCGTTCTTTATCAGATCAGTCAATCCCTTCACATGGATTAGCATAAAATGTTTAGCCAACAAATTCTCACCTAATGTTGTTGGAAGAGATCTATGACTCCTTCTAGCTGGCGTCACAATTATTAGACAAATATTTCATGTTTAGGGAAAAAAAAAAAAAAGACAACGCTGAATGAATGTATGAGAGTATGTGTATTTCCAAGTTGTCAGCCTGCCCTCTTGAATGGGTTCGTATTCTCTATGCTAAGCCTTGCTAAGCAGTTTTGGCATCTATACTATAATGCAAATGACATAAGGTTCTTATCGTATAAGCAGAACCCCCCTACTATTCAAATGTGTTTAGGATCATTTTGGGGCTGTCACTGCTGCAGGCTAGATAGGGCCAGGGTCATGTGACATGACAACTGCCATCAGGATGACAATATCAATTAAAATATAGAATTACTTTAAAATGTGTGCAAGGTACAAATTTAGATGTTTAAGTGTTTTCACAAACCTTGGATAACCAATCAGCTGTTGTTTTCCTTGGCAGGTTTGAACCTGGTATGAATGACATGATGCATGAAGAAAAGGCTTTACTAAAAGACTTGTCCACTCAAAAGTGATATACCTGTTATTGGTGGAGTAACACGCTGGCTGCCTATTGTTCTTTTGGGGACGCCACTGACAAGAATTTTTTGCCATTGTTTCTGGTTCTCTTTCCATCCACCCAGAAGTGCTGAGTGTTCCCACCTACCGTGTAATATTGAGTGTTCCCACCTAGCTTGGAGTTTATAGTGCATCTGCCTACATTTGAGTACTGATAGGTAGATTCAGAAAGAGTTAGGCCGGCTTATCAGTAGATAAGCCGACCTAACTCTAAATCTACGCCGACTTATGTTTAAGTGTATTCTCAAACAGAGATACGCTTAAACATATCTAAGGTACGACGGCTTGCGCCGTCCTATCTTAGATTGCAATATTTTGCAAGTGGCAAGGTGGCGCTTCCATTGCGGTCGGCGTAGAATATGTAAATGAGGAGATACGCCGATTAACGAACGTACGCCAGGCCGACGCAGTACTTTTACGCCATTTACGTAAGAGATAGACCGCGTAAAGTTAGAGCTAGGCCCTAGTGGAATAGTAATATCAAGTATGGCCGCCGTTCCCGCGTTGAAATTCGTATTTTTTTTACGTCGTTTGCGTAAGTCGTCCGCGAATAGCGATTTACGTCGTTTACGTCCACGTCGAAATCAGTAGGCCCGTGCGGCGTACTTAGCCGCAATGCACACTGGGAAATGTAGGCGCCCGGCGCATGCGCAGTAAAAAAAACGTAAAAAACTTAAGGTCAAGCACAATTAGCATACAACACGCCCCCCTAACACACATTTGAATTCGGCTCCCTTACGCCCGCCTGCTTTAGGCTACGCCGCCGTAACATAGCAGGCAAGTACATTGAGAATCATGTACTTGCCTAGCTAACTTACGGCGACGTAGCCTAAACACGCTAAGCTACGCCGCCGTAACTTTGCACCATTCTACCTGAATCTACCTATGAGTGTCCCCACCCAAATAAGGGTATTGAATGTTCATACCCTCTTTGGAGTGCTGAGTGTTTCCATCCACTTGGGGTGTTGATTGTTTCCAGCCACCTTGAGGGGCTAATGCCCCGTACACACGACCGGGTTTTCCGACGGGAAAACTGCGAGGAGAGCTTTTGGCCGGGAATCCCAGCCATGTGTATGTTCCCTCGCAGTTTTTCCGATGGGAAAACTGCCGAACCCGTCGGGATTCTCGACTGACTTTTTCCCGTCGGAAATCCCGAGTGTGTGTTCCTGCCCACTTTTTGAGTGTTTAGTGTTCCCACCCATATTGAACTGCTGAGTGTTTCTACTTACTTTGGTGTGTTAAAGGAGTTGTAAATAAAAAACATTTTTTTTGCTGAAATGACTGTTTACAGGGTATAGAGACATAATAGTTAACTGATTCCTTTTAAAAATAGATAAAAATCAATCATATAATGTACCTGTAGTTTCTAGTTTCGTTTTTGCATTTTGTTTCCTGCCTCTGCTGTACAGAGCCACAGAGCCAATACAGGGCAGTGATGGTTTGGAAAACAAAACTGATTGGTGCTGTGGGGTTTTAGACACACAGTAATCACACCTCCTTGATTAGTGACCACAGAGAGAAAGCTCCCAGTACTGTGGTTATCAGGAAACAGACAACCAGGAAGTGTGGAGATCAGAGAAGAATTACAGCAACGTGAGAGCAAAAACGAAATGAGGACATGAAAACAGTACTGCATTAAGGTAAAGGAAGCTATTAAGATAAAAAAAAAAATCCTTTACAAACCCTTTAAGTGTTCCCTCAAATTTTGTACTGCTGAGAATTTCCACCCACTTTGGTGTGGACTGCTGATAATTTGTACCCATTATGGTGTTTTGAGTGTTACCATCCATGTTGGGTTGCTGTTCGCTTCCACCCCTTTGGTGTTTTGAATGTTTCCACCCATATTGGATTGCTGAGAGCTTACTCCCATATTGTATTGCTGAGACCTTCTACCCACTTTTGGTGTTTTGAGTGTTTCCACCCATACTGGATTGCTGAGAGCTGCCCACCTTGGAGTAAAGAGTGTCTCTAGCATTTTCAAAAGGAGGAAAACAATGACAGCCCCTGTGTTGCACTTGTGACGACAGTTTTTTTTGAATGCCAAGTGAGCATTCAGAAAATGAAAGGGGTTGTAAAGGTACAATTTTTTTTCCTAAATAGCTTCCTTTACCTTAGTGCAGTCCTCCTTCACTTATCTCATCCTTCGATTTTGCTTTTAAATGTCCTTATTTCTTCTGAGAAATCCTCAGAACTTCCTGTTCTTCTGTCTGTAACTCCACACAGTAATGCAAGGCTTTCTCCCTGGTGTGGAGTGTCGTGCTCGCCCCCTCCCTTGGACTACAGGAGAGTCAGGACACTCTCTACATTGCAGATAGAGAAAGGAGCTGTGTGTTAGTGGGCGTCCTGACTCTCCTGTAGTCCAAGGGAGGGGGCGAGCATGACACTCCACACCAGGGAGAAAGCCTCACATTACTGTGTGGAGTTACAGACAGAAGAACAGGAAGTGAGGATTTTTCAGAAGAAATAAGGACATTTAAAAGCAAAATCGAAGGATGAGATAAGTGAAGGAGGACTGCACTAAGGTAAAGGAAGCTATTTAGGAAAAATAAATTGTACCTTTACAACCCCTTTAAGGAGACGATATGGGGCAGGCTATGCTGTACCATACAAAAAGGGTCATTAGATAGTATGGTGGTGTAACAAATTTTCAAGCAGGCAAAAATGCCTGCATATATATATACAGTATATAAGTTAAAAAAAAAAAAAAAAAAAAAAAAAAAAAATATATATATATATATATATATATATATATATATATATATCCCCAAACAACAGCCTTAGGTTGTAGACCAGCCCTTGCAATGAGAAGGCCCTGTATGTACACCAAAGCTGGGAGGGGCTTTTCCCACTGACATAAGAGCACTATGCGTTCCTCTGACCACTGACATGGGACACAATTGCACCCTCTGACCACTTACACAGATGTACCATTACTTCTACTGACACAATGACATTACTCATCCCACTGACCACTGACACATGGGCACAATTCCTCCCAATGACCACTGACAGAGTCACCATTCCTCCCTTTGACACCGGGGAACCATTCCTCCCACCGACAGAGTCACCATTCCTCCCTTTGACACCGGGGAACCATTCTTCCCACTGACACAGGAGCACCATTCCTCCCAATGACCACTGACACAGAGTCACCATTTCTTCCATTGACACAGGAGCACCATTCCTCCCAATGACCACTGATACAGCGTCACCATTTCTTCCATTGACACAGGAGCACCATTCCTCCCAATGACCACTGACACAGCGTCACCATTTCTTCCATTGACACAGGAGCACCATTCTTCCTACTGACTACTGACACAGAGTCACCATTTCTTCCATTGACACAGGAGCACCATTCTTCCCACTGACTACTGACACAAGGTCAACATTCCTCTCTCTGACACAAGAGCACCATTCTTCCCACTGATCACTGACACAGGAGCACCATTTCTTCCATTGACACAGGAGCACTATTCCTCCCATGACCACTGACACAGGGTCACCATTTCTTCCATTGATACAATGGCACCAGTCATCTGATTGACCACTGACGCAGGAGCGCCAATAACCCCACAATGTTTTGGCAGTGCAGCCTGAAAAAGACTGCCTATTTTTGGTGCCTAGGAAGCCCTGGAGCTAAGTACAGCTGAGCTGCCCATAGACTTGAATGAGTGAACCCGGCTTTACGCAGCTCTGCACCATTATCAGTGTAAAGTAGCTTATGCACACAGATGTAATGTCCTAAATGTACACTATCTACATTCAAGACTGTATGTCTGTGAATGTGCGTTACTTTATGCTAGCTGCATACAGCTGCCTTCACCCATTAATATCTTGGGGCAGCTCCAGGAGTTCCCGGGTTCCAGAAATACTCAGCGTCTTTACACAGCATGGGCAAATGCACTCATGTGCGTGTAGCCTGATGCCTTGTACATACGATCGGTTTTCCCGGCGGTAAAAAGTCAGCCGGGAAACCCGAGGGGAAAACCGAGAACCTGCTCGGTAGGTTTTTCCCCCTACACACGGCCGGGTTTCCCGGCAGGAAAACTGCCATGAGAGCTTTTGGTTGGGAAACCCGGCCGTGTGCTTGCTCCACCGCAGGTTTTCCCCATAGGTAAAACGATGGAAATCCCGGCGGGAAAAAAGAGAACATGTTCTCATTTTTCCTGCCGGGATTCCCGGCGGTTTTCCTGTCGGGAAAACTGCGATGGAGCATACACATGGCTGGTTTTCCCGGCCAAAAGCTCTCATGGTAGTTTTCCTGGCGGGAAAACCGGTCATATGTACGAGGCATAAAAGGTAAGTTAGGAGGTCATTGGATTTCGAGCAGATGTATTTTAATTGATAAAACATCGGGAAATGTGTATGTATTACAGAGATGTACGAAATATTATAAATTTGACTTTCGTTTTTTCATTTTGCACACACTTTAACAAATAATGACAAACTGAAACTGAATATGAACATTGTACTGAATGTCGCTCACTTGAAATACGATCATAGAGAACACTTATTGGTGTTTAGACTTTCACCCACTGAAGGATGAAGCATGACTGACATATTAGAGAGTCAATGGCCTTTATTTACCATTGACTAATAATAGCCCTCGTTAAGTGCTCGTTCACGGTTAGTGAAGTACAGCGTTTTGCTACTATAAACAGGGGGTGTAAAACAGCCTTATATAGCAACACAGACAGTTCAACTTTCAGATGATAATAATAATACTACAATTCATTTCCATTCAGGTTTATTCTTTATGGTGGTGGAAAACGCAGCAATATACAAAGATCGGTAGCCCAAGACAAGTCAATGAGGTTTCATAGAACAATGAAGAAAGGACGATGATTGGTTGTTATTAGGGATAAACGAGATGATTTCGACCTAATTGATTTTTGCAAAACTCATGACTTCACTCTAAATTTAGCTCACTGAAATGCTTAGGCAAGTTTTACATGAAAATAAAATCTGCTCTTTTTAATATGGGGGGTTATTTAGGGTTGCTTCGTTTATTGCATTTAGGCTGCATTCACACCTGAGAGGGTAATGCCCTGTACACGCGATAGGTTAAAGCGGGGGTTCACCCTATAAAATAAAACATTTTTTTTTTTCTTCTAGCCTAAAATTCGGCATTGTAGCGCGAGCTACAGTATGCCGGTCTTAATTTTTTTATCGCCGTACTCACAGTGTAATCGTACATAGTAGATTCTGACTGCCCACGGGGAATGGGCGTTCCAATCCAGACGGAAGGTGATTGACGGCCGGCTCTGGCGCATCACGCTTCTCCGGAAATAGCCGAAATAGGCTTGGCTCTTCACGGCGCCTGCGCATAGTCTGTGCGCAGGCGCCGTGAAGAGCCGAGACCTACTCCGGCTGTCTTCGGGGAGCGTGACGCGCCAGAGCCGGCCGTCAATCACCTTCCGTCTGGATTGGAACGCCCATTCCCCGCAGGCAGTCAGAATCTACTATGTACGATTACACTGTGAGTACGGCGATAAAAAAATTAAGACCGGCATACTGTAGCTCGCGCTACAATGCCGAATTGTATGCTAAAATGTTGTTCTGCAGGGTGAACCACCGCTTTAAGGCCCGTACACACGGTCGGACTTTCGGCCAACAAACTTCAAAATCAACAAGTTTTCAATTTTGTCCGACCGTGTGTGCGCTCCATCGGGCCAACTTTTTCGGGGTTCATCGGACAAAAAGTTTGGTCTGCAAACGGACAAACTTTTCGACAACAAAAGTCTGATGGTGCCTAGTCCGACCGTGTGTACAGCAAGCCATCGGACTTTTGTACAAAGTGCAAATACGCATGCTCAGAACCAATGTTAAAATCAACCAACAATAGGCGGTAAGGAGCAGAAAAACTAGTGGTGTTGGGAAAGTTTTAGAAAAGTTTGCAGAAAAGTCAGAGCGTGTGTATGCTATGGGTGTGACCGGACAACTCCCTTCGTTCAAAAATCCAAGGGAAAGTTTGTTGGATGTCAGACCGTGTGTACGAGGCTTTAGTCTGATGAAAACGGTCTGATAGATTTTTCCATCAGTTATTCGATGAAGCTGACTGATGATCAGTCCTGCCTACACACCATCAGTTAAAAAAACTCGTCGACTTGATTCTGGGCATGCATGGATTTTTAACCGATGGACGTACCTACAGACGATCGTTTTTTTCTATAGTTTTTTTTATCCATCAGATAATTTTAAAACAAGTTCCTATTTTTTTAACCCATGGATAAATAACCGATGGGGCCCACACACGATCGGTTTGGTCTGATGAAAACGGTCCATCAGACCGTTTTCATCAGACTAACCTATCGTGTGTACGCAGCATTGCTAGACTTGGGCGATTCATTTAGTTTTGAATCAAAATTTGGAGGAAATTGTTGTTATTCAGTGATTTGGATTTACCTGAATCTCCGAATCACAATAGTAACTAATTGCGATGAACATTTTAAATAAATGATAACTAACACAATGAATTCATTTATATTCATTTGTTTAATTTGTTTGCAACTTCAGAGGGTCTCGTAAGTTCAATAATATGTGTCACGCTCTGTATTGGTAAGGTTAGCCAAAGCCAAAGTCGCAAACATCAAAGTAGCAAGCAAGTCATGTTGAAGTCACATGCAAGGTGCAAATCACAAGCAAGTTGCATCAAAGTCACAAGCAAGTTGAAATGCAAAGTCGCACTGGAAACATAAGGAATGAATCCGAATCTTCTGAAATTACTTCAGAAACTCCAAATTGATTCAGAACAATGAATATACAAAACAAATTCCAAAAACAAATCATTCTAACATAACGAATATGATAAAACAAAATGATTGTTTAAACAGAGGACAACAGTCTGATGGACCTTTTTCATCGGTCAAAACCGATCGTGTGTGGCCCCCATAGGTTATTTAACCATCGGTTAAAAAAAAGCCATCCATCGGTTTTAAATTTAACCGATGGATTCCTAACCGATAGGACAAAACCGATCGTTAGTAGGCACGACCATCGGTTAAAAATCCATGCATGCTCAGAATCAAGTCGACGCATGCTCAGAATCATTGTTGCTTGGAAGCATTGAACTTCGTTTTTTTCAGCACATCGTTGTGTTTTACGTCACCGCGTTCTGACACGATCATTTTTTTAACCAATGGTGTGTAGGCACGACTGACCATCAGTCAGCTTCATCGGTTAACCGATGAAAACGGTCCATCGGTCCGTTCTCATCGGATGGACCGATCGTGTGTAAGCGGCATCAAATTACCAGTTAAAACCACCCGGAGCTGAGTTGGTTAAAGCGGTGTTCCGGGCCAAAAAAAAATTAAAAGCCAGCAGCTACACATACTGCAGCTGCTGGCTTTTAATAATCGGACACTTACCTGTCCTGAAGTCCAGCGATGTTGGCACAGCAGCTGATGTTTCCATCAGTTGTCAGGTGCTCCTGCCGCCATTGCGGGTAAGGGAACCCGGCAGTGTAGCCTTTCGGCTTCACGCCGGGAACCCTACTGCGCATTTGCGAGGTCCCGCTCTTCTCTCCTATTGGCCCGGCGGCCGGGGGAGGAGGAGGGAGCCCCGTGGTGACGTCACGGGCCACTGCCTGGACTCCCAGAAGTGGGAAAGCATACCTGGGGGGGAGTTAGATGAGCGGAAGTTCCACTTTAGGGTGGAACTACACTTAAAGGATGTAATAATAAATACAGAACAGCATTAGTCTGTGTCATTTCTACCTGTCTGGAGTTCAGCTTTAACCATTTCCAATCAGAAACATAAAACCATTGGGTAATGACACATTCTGGATCATTAGGTGTATTGAATACAATCGAGTAAAAAAAAAAAAAACTTAATTTTCAAATGCACTGAAACTACAAATGAAAGGGTGTATCTTTCCTGTCAATGCTTATCACTGATTGGTTGCCATCTCAACAATAACTGAACACAGAAGATAACGCACGCACAGGCCGATAAGAGAGTTTTCTTAACTGTCACTTGGAGTAACTGCCAGGTTTGTCAGAACTCGAAGATAATTTCTGAACCAAAAATCATAAATGGAAGATTTGTAAAGATATCGGCACTATCAGAAGATTTTGGAGATGCCCCTCTTTATCTGTTCATGGCTACAAAAGTACATTAAGCTCACACGAAATCTAACAGTTTTCCATAGAAGAAATAATTAGCCCAGGGTCACATGACTGCTGCCACATTCATTTATTTATTACTACAGGTACTTATATAGCACCATCAATTTACGTAGTATATACACTATCATTAGGGGCGCCCGGGTGCCGTCTCCTCTCTCCGTGCCACACCCTATAAGGCCCCCCTATATGACTAATGGATAGATTCATGCATAGCATTAAACTATCCATGGCCGTCGCTGCCACCCCCTATTCAGACGTCCAACCCCTTCTGGAAGAATGGTCTAACATTCTCATAGACACATTCCTAAACCTTGTGAACAGCCTTCCCAAAGGGTGGGCCAACTCAATGTTGAACCCTACAGACTAAGACTGGGATGCCATTAAAATTCATGGGGCAGATCCACATACAATTAGATGGGCGCAGCATATGTGAGATACGCTACGCCGCTGTAACTTACTTTTGACAGCTTTGAATCCACAAAGAATTTGCGCCGTAAATTACGGCGGCGTAGTGTATCTCTCGAGGCGTAGCGGCGCCTAATCCAAATCGGCGAGTAGGGGGGCGTGTTTCATTTAAATGAAGCACGTCCTTGCACCGAACGAACTGCGCATGCGCCGTCCCTAAATTTCCCGCTGTGCATTGCGCGAAATGTTTTGACTTGGACGGAAATTACATCCATCCCGCAATTCACGGACGACTTACGCAAACTAAAAAAAAATTCTAATTAAACGCGGGAACGACGGCCATACTTAACATGGCAGGTCTAACTATATGCCACGAAACAGCAGCTTTAACTATAGGCCGGAAAAAGCCGACTAGAGACGACGTCAAAAGAATGCGACGGCCGCTCGTACGTTCGTGGATCGTCGGAAATAGCAAATTTGCATACTCGACGCGGAAAACGTCAGGAACGCCACCCAGCGGACGCCGAAGAATTGCATCTTAGATCCGAAGGCGTACGAAGACGTACGCCTGTCGGATCTAACCCAGATGCCGTTGTATCTTGTTTTGAGGATTCAAAACAATGATACGACGCGGGAAATTTGAAAGTACGCCGGCGTATCAGTAGATACGCCGGCATACTCTCTCTATGGATCTGCTCCCATGTGTGTGTGTAAAGGCAGGCATCCCAATAGTTTTGGTAATATAGTGTATATCCCGAAACCATTGCTAAAGGGACCAAAGTTGACAATAGGGAAATAGGGAAGAGAAGAAAAGAAGAGCCTCAGGGAGGCAGGACAGGAGAAACCTGTCTGAAGCTGGCAATGCTCCGAATCTCGCCCCTCTCAACCATCTGGATCCAACACCTTGTGACTCCCACCCCTATAATCAGGTAAGTGCCTTTTCTCAGTCATGCCTTAGCTGTGCTTACAGCTCCAGGCCTTTTCCTTTATCATAATTTACTCAAATCCATTGGTAGAGTAATATACATATCTCTATAGCATAATGTTTTTCATGAGGTCATGGATAATTACAGATGCACAAACACTCTGCAGGCACAGAACATATGTGCCATAGCTTTCAGTACTTAGATAGTATTGATTGTTTCTAATGCATGCACTGGAAAGGATAGATAGACCACTATATAAAAGACAAAATTCCCCAGCACACCCAACCCTACTAGCCAGAAAAGACTACCTGTCTAATCTGTTTCTAAACTAAAATAAAATCGGAGGCCTCTGTTGCATACCCTTAAAGCGGAGTTCCACCCACCCGTTTTTTTTTTTTTTAAAGCCAGCAGCTACAAATACTGCAGCTGCTCACTTTTAAAAAATGGACACTTACCTGTCCAGTGCACCCGCGATGTCAGCAGACGAGGCTGAGCAATCGTTCGGTCCTCGGCTGCTTCCGCCACCATACTCGGTGAGGGAATCAGGCAGTGAAGCCTTGCGCCTTCACTGCCCGATTCCCTACTGTGCATGCGCGAAGATTGCGGCGCGCCGTCACTGGTCCCCGCTCTCCTCCTGGGAACAGTGTTTCCCAGAAGACAGCGAGGATGTGACGTCACGAGGCTGGACTCCCCGCGGGAGTCAGAAAACCCGGAAGTGGTGCAAATACCTGTCTCAGACAGGTATCTGCACCCCCCTCCCCTCTGAAAGGTGCCAAATGTGACACCGAAGGGGGGGAGGGATCCAAAAAGCGGAAGTTCACTTTTTGTGTGAACCTCCGCTTTAAAGTATTACTAAACCCAGGACCCTGCATTCACTATATCTGGTCTCCCACAGTACACAGAACATGGAAATGCAATTTGTTTACTAAATATAAACTGCTAAATACTTTTTCTTATCAGCAGATTATAGCAGTCTTGTGACTTCTATCAGTGTCTGGTTAAAGCATGTAGGAGGAGTTTTTATTCTCCTCCGACTGTCCTATGAGGCTGGATGACCCCTGGCCCTGTTTGGACAGTGCTGATTGGCCCTTTGTTGATCACCTTCACCTTCTCAAAAAAAAAAAACTACACATTAACTGAGCATGTGCAGATTGCCTCCAAGGCTCTGTATTATCAGGAGATGGATTGGGGACAGTAAAAGAAGGGGAAGATCAGAGAAGACAGCCTTTTTACACAATGCTCAGGATTAACCCCTAAGGTTCCACAGTGAGTATAAGCATGATTTACTGCATACACACAAGGATTTTACTGTTGTGGGTTCAATAACACTTTACAGCACTTTCCAACAATATTTCACCAACACAAACTGAAAACACTATTTAATTAATTTTTAATATTAAAAGCAAACTCACCCATCCATCCACATCTTCATACACAGACCCCCCCCCCCCCCCAACATCCCCCTAGATATAGGCCTAGCCCAAAGCCTCCTGGGATGCATGGACTCGTTATCTCAGGAGACTACACATGCTGGAACTACATTATTCTCACCTGGGCAAGTAAGGGGGAACTCCAGTGTCCTTTTATTAACCACTTCCCGACCGCCGCATGTAAATGTACGTCCACAGAATGGCACGTACAGGCAAATGGGCGTACAGGTACGTCCTTGCCTTCTAGCGGGTGGGGGGTCCGATCGGGACCCCCCCCGCTACATGCGGTGGTCGGGTTCCCTCAGGGAGCGATCCGGGACGACGACGCGGCTATTCGTTTATAGCCGCTCTGTCGCGATCGCTCCCCGGAGCTGAAGAACGGGGAGAGCCGTATGTAAACACGGCTTCCCCGTGCTTCACTATGGCGCTGCATCGATCGAATGATCCCTTATATAGGGAGACTCGATCGATGACGTCAGTCCTACAGCCACACCCCCCTAAAGTTGTAAACACACACTAGGTGAACCCTAACTCCTACAGCGCCACCTGTGGGTAACTCCCAAACTGCAACTGTCATTTTCACAATAAACAATGCAATTTAAATGCATTTTTTGCTGTGAAAATGACAATGGTCCCAAAAATGTGTCAAAAGTGTCCGCCATAATGTCGCAGTCACGAAAAAAATCGCTGATCGCCGCCATTAGTAGTAAAAAAAAAAAAATTAATAAAAATTCAATAAAACTATCCCCTATTTTGTAAACGCTATACATTTTGCGCAAACCAATCGATAAACGCTTATTGCGATTTTTTTTACCAAAAATAGGTAGAAGAATACGTATCGGCCTAAACTGAGGAAAAAAATATGTTTTATATATGTTTTTGGGGGATATTTATTATAGCAAAAAGTAAAAAATATTGATTTTTTTTCAAAATTGTCGCTCTATTTTTGTTTATAGCGCAAAAAATAAAAACCGCAGAGGTGATCAAATACCACCAAAAGAAAGCTCTATTTGTGGGGAAAAAAGGACACCAATTTTGTTTGGGAGCCACGTCGCACGACCGCGCAATTGTCTGTTAAAGCGACGCAGTGCCGAATCGCAAAACCTGGCCTGGGCATTTAGCTGCCTAAAGGTCCGGGGCTTAAGTGGTTAAAAAAATTAAAATATTTGTAAAAAAAAATAAAAAACAAATGTACTATAGAAGGCTAGGAGGAGTCAAATACATTTAAAAGTAAGACCGTAGGTTCAATTTTTATTTGCCTAGACAAGACGTTGTGTTTTCTGTCTCATTATGTTTTACTCATAGAGTTGTTTAAGTTTTGGAACAATCTTCTCCCCCCCCCCCCTCCCCTTCCTCCCACCCGTCCGTCCGATAGTGTCAGTAATCAGACCACAAGATCAGCAAGCGGCCAAAACAATGGGCAATGTTGTCGTCGTTTTTTTAACTCCTGTAATAAATGAGCCTATCCTTTCAGCAAATTAGTCATGATCTGGGGCAAAGGAAAGCAGAAGTTAAAGCTTCTTTTTTTTTTCTTATTTGTGTGATGGGTCATTGTGTTTTGTTTCTTTCTGGAAGAAGAAGGAAACACAGAGCTTCACAGAGCAATACTGGAGGGTTTGGCTTGATTTGTGGCAGAAAACATAAGGGTTTGGATTTCTGGTGAATTATTACATAGACTTTCATCAGAGAGCATTTCTCCCTCGTCTTTGGCTTTTTTTTTTTTTTATTATCCTAAAAGAGTGACTGACAATACATGAGCCAACAAGTATAGATGTGTCACATATAAGGGCCATATTGTCAACTTAAAGGGGTTGTAAATGTAGGGCCAGATTCACAGACAAATACGTTACGCTGCGGCGGCGTAACGTATGCCATTTACGTTACACCGCCGCAGGTTTACAGCGTAAGTGCCTGATTCACAAAGCACTTACCTGTAAACTTGCGGCGGTGTAACGTAAATCCGCTCGGCGCAAGCCCGCCTAATTTAAATGGGGCGGGCACCATTTAAATTAGGCGCGTTCCCGAGCCGAACTTACTGTGCATGCTCCGTCCGTCAAATTACCCGACGTGCATTGCGCTAAATGACGTCGCAAGGACGTCATTGGTTTCGACGTTAACGTAAATGGCGTCCAGCGCCATTCACGGACGACTTATGCAAACAACGTGAATTTTAAAATTTAGACGCGGGAACGACGGCCATACTTAACATTGGCTAGGCCACCTAGAGGGCAGCCTTAGTTTTACGCGGCGTATCTCAACGGAAACGGCGTAAATTTAGAGCGACGGGTAAAGCGTACGTTCGTGAATCGCCGTAACTAGTCATTTGCATATTCTACGCCGACCGCAATGGAATCGCCACCTAGCGGCCGGCCTAGAATTGCATCCTAAGATCCGATGGTGTAAGTCAATTACACCTGTCGGTCTTAGGGATATCTATGCGTAACTGAAAAAGCCGCATAGATACGACAATCGTATCTCAGAGATACGACGGCGTATCAGGAGATACGCCGTCGTATCTCTTTTGTGAATCTGGCCCGTACCATTTTTTTCCCTAAATAGCTTCCTTGACCTTAGTGCAGTCTTTCTTGGACCAGTACACAAAGCAAGGTTCATAAAGACATGGATGAGTGAGTATGGGGTGGAGGAACTTGACTGGCCTGTACAGAGTCCTGACCTCATCCCCATACAACACCTTTGGGATGAATTAAAGCGGAGACTGTGAGCCAGGCCTTTTTGTCCACATCAGTGCTTGACCTCACAAATGCACTTCTGGAAGAATGGTCATACATTCCCATAGACACACTCCTAAACCTTGTGGAGTCTGTGGACAGTCTTCCCAGAAGAGTTGAAGCTGTTATAGCTGCAAAGGGTGGGCCAACTCAATATTGAACCCGATTGACTAAGACTGGGATGTCATTACAGTTCATGTGCCTATAAAGGCAAGCGTACCAAAACATTTACAATATAGGGGCAGATCCACAAAGGTATTACGCCGGCGTATCTCTTGATACGTTGCGTAATTTCAAATTTTGCGCATCTGATCTTTGTTTTGTATCCTCAAAACAAGATACAACGGCATCTCGGCTAGATCCGACAGGCGTACGTCTTAGTACGCCTTCGGATCTAAGCTGAAATTTTTCGCCGGGCGCTAGGTGGCGTTTCCGTTGAATTCTGCGTCGAGTACGCAAATTAGCCAGTTACGGCGAACCACGAACGTACGACCGGCCGGTGCATTTTTTTACGTCGTTTGCATTCGGCTTTTTCCGGCGTATAGTTAAAGCTGCTGTTATGAGGCGTACTCAATGTTAAGTATGGCCGTCCTCCCAGCGTAGAAATTTTTACGTCGTTTGCGTAAGTCGTTCGCGAATAGGGATTTGCGTAGAATGACGTCACCGTCGGAAGCATTGGCTTGTTCCGGGTTAATTTCAAGCATGCGCACTGGGATACCCCCATTGACGGCGCATGCGCAGTTAAAAAAAAGTTGTTTATGTCGGGTCACGACGTATTTACATAAAACACGCCCCCATTACATCCATTTGAATCCCGCGCCCTTACGCTGCCAAAGATACACTACGCCGCCGTAACTTACAGGCGCAAATTCTTTGAGGATTCGAAAAAAATAAATAAGTTACGGCGGCGTAGAATATCTTAGATACGCTGCGCCCGGCGGAAGATTACACGGTGGTACGTGGATCTGCCCCATAGTGTACATATAATGTCATACCTATCCTACTAAAAAAAAAAAGATAGATAGTAGAAGAAAGAAAAATAGATAGAGGAAAGAAGAATATAGTTATAACTCACTTTTCCTGCCTGTCCGTGCGGCCAATCTTTGCTATAATTAAGAGAAAGCACCACCTGAAAAACCTTGAGTATCAGATACTTGGCCCCCCCTCTACTCGCTGTGGTTCTTCCCACCAACCCCTTGTGCCACTGCAGGTCTTATAGGGGCTGGCAGATTGAACCACTAAAAAAAGGGGGACCAGGAACCTGACACTTGAATTCTAAAAATTCTTAATTGAAGGTTTTTCTTCATTACAGCACAGATTTCTGTCGTGGGCAGGGATTGGCTAGTAAGAACATTTGTCACCTTTGCCTTGAATGGGCAATGTGACAGGTTCTCTTTAACGTTAGACAGATAGAAGAAAGATTTATGCTTCTTAACCACTTCAGCCCCGGAAGAATTGGCTGCCCAATGATGACCGGGCCATTTTTTGCAATTCTGCATTGTGTCGTTTTAACTGACAATTGCGCGGTCGTGCGACGTGGCACCCAAACAAAATTGACGTCCTTTTCCCCCCATAAATAGAGCTTTCTTTTGGTGGTATTTGATCACCTCTGCGGTTTTTATTTTCTGCGCTATAAACAAAAATAAAGCGACAATTTTGAAAAAAAAGCCATATATTTAACTTTTTGCTATAATAAATATCCCCCAAAAATATATATATAAAAAAAAATTGTTTAGGCCGATATATATTCTTCGTTGGTAAAAAAGAATCGCAATAAGCGTATATTGATTGGTTTGCGCAAAAGTTATAGCGTCTACAAAATAGGGAAGTTTTATGGCATTTCTATTATTATTATTATTATTTTACTAGTAATGGCGTAGATCTGCGATTTTAATCGTGACTGCGATATTGCGGCACACACATCGGACACTTTTGACACTATTTTGGGACCATTGTCATTTATACAGTGATCAGTGCTATAAAAATGCACTGATTACTATGTAAATGACACTGGCAGGGAAGGGGTTCAACACTAGGGGGCGAGGAAGGGGTTAAGTGTGTCCTAGGGAGTGATTCTAACTGTGAGAAGGCTGGGCTACATGTGACACAACAGCAATCACTGCTCCTGATGGCAGGGAGCGGTAGATCACTGTCCTGTCACTAGGCAGAACGGGGAAATGTCTTGTTTACAAAGCATCTCCCCGTTCTGCTGCTCCGTGACATGATTGCTGGACACCGGCGGACTTCGAGTCAACGGGTCCCACAGGCACGGTGACGGAGCTTGTAGCGGGCTAGCACCCACTAGGCGGCACATTCAATTCTTGCCCGTGCCATTCTGCCAACGTATATGTACGTGAGGCAGTTGGCAAGTGGTTAAGAACAGTTTGAACCCCACCAGATGACAAGCAATCACACATTATATGTCCGGGTAAAATTGCAAGGGACAGAATGTTTGTTCAATTTCCCCTCTGAAAATCCAAGATGGCAACACACAGCAGGCCACGTACTGGATACATATATACCATTATTAAATACAAATATGCGGTAATAAAAGATAACCATCCACTACTTTACTCTGTTTTGTTTTATTATTACTTTGCAGAATGTGTCTCAGGGGCCTCAATGAGCGCTTTTCATAAAAACAAGAATTGGTACAAAAACCACAATAATACAATATAAAGTATATCATGTTGATATAAATTATGATCTAAGGGCATGTTGTAATGACCTATACAGCCCAGAGTGGTCCAATATCAATTAAAACGTTATAAAATATCAATAAAGTTATGTTTGAAATAACGTAACTTCAGAAGAAGATAACCAAAGTGAAAATACAAGACTTTTGCTTTGTTCATTTTTTTTGCAGCTCTGGATGTTTTTCTTAAAATAAAAACAACAGAGAAATGAAATTCAGTTACTAAAATTAAAAAAAATTAAAAAGAACTTTAAAGCTGAACTTCGGTCAGCTTGTAATAATACTTTTTTTGGTAGATCCCCCTTCTATAATTAGGCTTATGGCTCAGTAAAGACTGTCACCAACTTAAAACAAATATATATTTTAACCACTTCCATACCGGGCACATATACCCCCCTCCTGACCAGGTGAAATTTCAGCTTCCGGCACTGCGTCGCTTTAACTGACAATTGCGCGGTCGTGCGACTTGGCTCCCAAACAAAATTGGCGTCCTTTTTTCCCCACAAATAGAGCTTTCTTTTGGTGGTATTTGATCACCTCTGCGGTTTTTATTTTTTGCGCTATAAAACAAAAAAAGCAACAATTTTGAAAAAAAATTCAATATTTTTTACTTGTTGCTATAATAAATAGCCACATTTTTTTTTTCCCAAAATTTTTTTCTCAGTTTAGGTCGATACGTATTCTTCTACATATTTTTGGTAAAAAAAAAAAAAATAATAAAAAAAAAAAATCGCAATAAGCGCTTACAAAATATGGGACAGAATTATTATTATTATTTTTTTTTTATTTTTATTTTTTTTACTAGTAATGGCGGCGATCTGCGATTTTTTTATTGGGACTGCGACATTATGGCGGACACATCAGACACTTTTGACACATTTTTGGCGCCATTCACATTTATACTGCGATCAGTGCTATAAATTTGCACTAATTACTGTATAAATGTGACTGGCATTGAAGGGGTTAACACTAGGGGGTGAGGAGGGGGATAAATGTGTAGCCTGGGTGTGTTCTGACTGTGGGGGGAGGGGGGTGACTGGGGGAGATAACCGATCTGTGTCCCTATGTACAAGAGACACAGATCGGTCTCCTCTGTCCCCTGACAGGACGTGGAGCTCTGTGTTTACACACAGAGCTCCACGTCCCTGCTCTGTCACTGCTGATCGTGGGTGCCTGGCGGACATCGCGACCGCCAGGCACGCGCATCGGCATCTCGGGGACGCGCCGGGCGCGCGCGCCACCGCCGGCGCGCTCGCGCGCCCCCCAGTGGCCGGAGGAATCCAGGACGTCAATTGACGTCCTGTTGAGTTTCCAGAGCCACTGTGAAGCCGTCATTTTACATGCGGCCAGTATTCTAGTGGTTAAATGCTCCTCCAGACACGGGCCCCCTGCTCGCTCCAGCGGCCGCGCTGTGGCTTGATCTGTCACCTACTGTGCACTAGACACAGCGGATGACAGACAATTGTACCAGGCCGACCCCCATACCAATCACAGCGATCACATGACAGTTGTACACAATGAATGGCTTTCATTCACAGCCATTCATTGTAAGCTATTGTGATGATCTCTCTGATTGGTTATAGTGATCACATGGTACAGACAGGGCAATCACAGGGCATCTATACCATGTGATAGCTGTGACCAATTACAGCTATCAAAATAATACACACTGGAAATTAATGGATGCCACTATGTGTCACTACGGTCTGGTCTGGTCCAAATCAGTTGGTGGAGGGGAGATTATGGTGTGGGGTTGTTTTTCAGGGGTTGGGCTTGGCTCCTTAGTTCCAGTGAAGGGAACTTTTAAGGCGTCGGCATACCAAGACATTTTGAAAAATTTCATGCTCCCAACTTTGTAAGAACAGTTTGGGGATGGGCCCTTCCTGTTCCAACATGACTGCGCACCAGTGCACAAAGCAAGGTCCATAAAGACATGGCTGATCAAGTTTGGGGTGGAGGAACTTGACTGGCCTACAGAGAGTCCTGACCTCAACCTCATAGAATACCGTTGCAATGAATTAGAGCGAAAACTGCGAGCCTGGTCTTCTTGTTCACATCAGTGCCTGACCTCACAAATGCACTTCTGGAAGCAGTGGCGGTCCGTCCATAGTGGCGCAGCCCCCCCCCAAAGCCAAAATTATATATATATATATATATATATATATATATATATATATATATATATATATATAAATATATATATATATATATTGGTATAGTCTGAGCTGTAATCTGTCATATGGGGGGTTGTATGAGGTCATAGCCCAAATCTCTGCATGGATTATTCTATAAAGTTTTTTCATCTTCTGCCTTTTATTGCAAGTACTCTATAGAAGTCATGTGACAGCTGTGTGTGGTGATGTAGGTGTTTTTCTGAATTCAGTCACTCCATGCAGTGCAAGCACGCCTACAACGCACTGCATCGCAACTGTGTGAATTCAGACAGCACAGCGTGTCGCTTCCAAACTACTCATACTGCATTGTACTACATTGCCTAATATGTAAAGACCGGGGACTCAGCACATGGATGGTGGGAACCCCTCATAATGGGCACAGCAGGTGTACAGACCCAAGAACTCAGCACAGAGACGATAGTAACCCCATATAATGAGGCAGGGCTGGTGTACAGACCTGGGGATCTCAGCACAGGAATGGTGGTAACCCCTTATAATGGGAACAACAGCCAGGAGAGAGAGAAGAAATAAAGAAAGAAAAAAGAAAGAGAAAGAGAGAAAGAAAGAAAGAAAGAGAGAAAGAAAGAAAGAAAGAAAGAAAGAAAGAAAGAAAGAAAGAAAGAAAGAAAGAAAGAGAGAGAGAAAGAAAGAGAAAGAAAGAAAGAAAGAAAGAACAAGAAAGAAAGAAAGAAAGAAAGAAAGAACAAGAAAGAAAGAAAGAAAGAAAGAACAAGAAAGTAAGAAGAAATATTGAGAGAGAGAAAGAAAGAAAAAATAGAAAGAAAGAAAGAGAAAGAAAAAGACAAGAGTTTATTGGGACAGCATGCCTGTAAGGCTCCCCATAAATGACCCTCGTCCATGGGATCATGTGTCACTCTTGCTGTGGGAGTTTAGAGCAGGGATTTGTTCAGGACAGGTAAGTATTTCAGGCGTCTTCTCTTTATTATATATAGTGTGACAGGCGAGTGGAAATAGTCGGGGTGGGTAGCACAGCATAGGTCTCCCTTTAGTAGGCTCCAAACAAAAGAACAATTGTCATATGGGCTGTCACATCTCCAAAAGCGTGAAGTGGTTAGAGATTCCCAGCATTCATGTGATGTAAAGATACAATGCATCTGTTCACATACTTAACGTGCTATCCTGGAATGTGGTACACATGTGCAGAGGGCATATTTATTTCCTGCCACTATAAAGAGTCAGAAAATCACCCCAGACTTATAAAGATGTTGGGTTTGCATGGTCAGTTATCCCAGTTCTTCAGTTATGGAAAATGCAGGGGGGGGGGGACTCAATGGCAGCAGTGATAGAGGTGACAGGCCCAATTATACCGACAGCAAGGGTGAGAATGTTGGGGGGGGGGGGGGGGGGGGGGGTCCCTAGATGACTAAATTCTCATCCTTACCTTCAACAGAGATGGACAGTACAACCATTGAAGGTAGCCTCTAGGTATGATCTGCATTACTAAGTTACATTGTAGCAACTTGGCACAATATAAATATGTGTACCTGAGGTACTGAGTACATGTCTGAGGTACTGTCCTGAGTACATGTCTGAGGTACTGTCCTGAGTACATGTCTGAGGTACTGTCCTGAGTACATGTCTGAGGTACTGTCCTGAGTACATGTCTGAGGTACTGTCCTGAGTACATATCTGAGGTACTGTCCTGAGTACATATCTGAGGTACTGTCCTGAGTACATATCAAAGGTACTGAGTACATATCTGAGGTATTGGCCTGAGGTACTGAGTACATATCTGAGGTATTGTCCTTATGTACTGAGTACATATCTGAGGTACTGTCCTGAGTACATATCAAAGGTACTGAGTACATATCTGAGGTATTGTCCTGATGTACTGAGTACATATCTGAGGTATTGTCCTGAGGTACTGAGTACATATCTGAGGTATTGTCCTGAGATACTGAGTACATATCTGAGGTATTGTCCTGATGTACTGAGTACATATCTGAGGTACTGTCCTGAGTACATATCGGAGGTACTGAGTACATATCGGAGGTATTGTCCTGATGTACTGAGTACATATCTGAGGTACTGTCCTGAGGTACTGAGTACATATCTGAGGTACTGTCCTGAGGTACTGAGTACATATCTGAGGTATTGTCTTCTTTTATATTGTAAAGCACTGCACAGACTGTTGGCGCTATAGAAATCCTGTATAATAATAATAATAATAATAATAATCCCAAACAAATTTACATTCACTTACTGAAGACGGACTCGTTACCTCAGCTGGAAGTCTCTTACAAATATCATTTACTTTTAAAGTGGTTGTGAACAGACAGAAATGACACTTGGTGCTCTTAGTTGGGACAAATACAGTGGGGATCGAAAGTTTGGGCACCCCAGGTAAAAATTTGTATTAATGTGCATAACGAAGCCAAGGAAAGATGGAAAAATCTCCAAAAGGCATCAAATTACAGATTAGACATTCTTATAATATGTAAAAAAAAAGTTAGATTTTATTTCCATCATTTACACTTTCAAAATTACAGAAAACAAAAAAAATGACGTCTGCAAAAGTTTGGGCACCCTGCAGAATTTATAGCATGCACTGCCCCCTTTGCAAAGCTGAGACCTGCCAGTGTCATGTATTGAATCAGCATCTGATTCAAACCTTTCCGCTAAAAACAGACAGATGGTGATCCATTCCCCATCCATCTGGTGGATTGGATAACATGTTGGATGGAAACGGACATGCAGTTTATTTCTATCCGACCGCTCCATAGAGAACAAAAAAACTAAACTTTACAATCACTTTATTGTCATCCCAGTCTTAGTCCATAGGGTTCAATATTGAGTTGGTTCACCATTTGTGAGGTCAGTCACTGATGTTGGACGAGAAGGTCTGGCTCACAGTCTCTGCTCTAATTCATCCCAAAGGTGTTCTATTCGATACGCGTTTACAAAATAGGGGATAGTTTAATTGCATTTTTATTAATTATTATTTTTTTACTACTATTGGCGGCGATCAGTGATTTTTTTTGTGACTGCGACATTATGGCGGACACTTCGGACAATTTTTACACATTTTTGGGACCATTGTCATTTTCACAGCAAAAAATGCATTTAAATTGCATTGTTTATTGTGAAAATGACAGTTGCAGTTTGGGAGTTAACCACAGGGGGCGCTGAAGGAGTTATGTTTCACCTAGTGTGTGTTTACAACTGTAGGGGGGTGGGGCTGTAGGTGTGACGTCATCGATTGTGTCTCCCTATAAAAGGGATCACACGATCGATGCAGCCGCCACAGTGAAGCACGGGGAAGCCGTGTTTACATACAGCTCTCCCCGTTCTTCAGCTCCGGGGAGCGATCGCGAGGGGGCGGCTAGAAACGAATAGCCGCGCCCTCGTCCCGGATCGCTCCCCGACGATTTCCGACCGTCGCATGTACCAGGGGGGGGGGGTCCCGATCGGACCCCCGACCCGCGGAAAGGCAGGGACGTACATGTACCCCCATCTGCCTGTACGTGCCATTCTGTGGACGTATATGTACATGCGGCGGTCGTTAAGTGGTTAAAAAACAAAACGTAATTTTTTAGAACCCGAAAAATGATCGTGTGTACGCGGCATGAGTGTGGGACCTTCCGTTACACTGAGCATGTTCCTTTTTGGCTAATGGGCAGTATAGGACAATTGACTGTCTCTTTGTGCTGCTTCTCCCTCCTTCAGGCTGAGCCCTGCTGTACATGAGAATGCAAGCGACTAATCACAGGTCAAATTCAGGTGCTTACAATGCTTGCCTTTAATGATGCATTCATGAATACAAGCTGTATTGAAGCTGTATTAATCTGTGTCTGGGAGTTCAGCTTTTATTTTAAGTGCAAACAAGCTTCCTTTAGTAAGCAAGCTAAAAGAGCCGCTTACAGAATGGAACGATGGATGTCCAGAGACAGAGATGCCGTTTTATTCTGTATAGACTATAATATAAGCACATAGAGGTAGTCATGCTTGGGGAGGGGGCGTCCGCCCATGAGCCCAAAGACAGCTGTGCCCTTTGCACCCCCTCCCTCCAGCACCTTGATTTACAGCCTGCTTTGCTCCCTATTGGTAAAATTTGTTAAAAAGTCCTATAAAGATAGCACCAGATGTCCCCGTAATGTAATCTAATTATTGGCTGATAATACACCAGGATCGCTTTGGTACCGTGCAAAACAAATGGTACAAAAAATATCTTCAGATAGGGAAACGCATTGAAACCTAAACCTGGAAATAAAAAAAAAAAAGAATCCTCCAATCACACTTTGCCTAATTATTTTTTAAAAGCCAAACAATTCTTGTAATCAGGGCGCGGCGTTGCCCGGCGTTCGGCCTGTCATTTTTAATCAGGTTTTTTTAGGTAATTTTTTGTCCCGTCCCTCATTACGGAATTGTTTATCAATAGGTGCACTATGTGTCAGTAGCTTTTCCCATCAAACCAGGTCTGACAAAGACTTGCTCTGCCTGGGAACGAAGCAGCTAGGTGAAACTAATTCTGTAGATGTTTGATTCATTAGGAGCTTATTGTTAACGGGGATGTCTGATTGTAAAGGCTCAGTGAAGCAAAAGAGTGCAGAGTAATCAGTTGGATTTATACTTTGCAAAGCTCGAAAAAAAAAAAAAAGAAAAAAAAAATCAACATCAACCTTTTGGGATATAGCAGAATCCGTGCAATGCCCCCAGGACTCAGCCAACCTGAGAGCAGCCAAATAAGGTCACCGTCCATGAAGCTTTTCTGTAGGTGATGGGAGATATAGGAGGATTACTGCCATATGGTATGGCCTGCTATGAATCGCTCCGACTTAAAGGAGAATTACAGGCCGTTTAAAAATGCTCAGGAAACGTAGGTAATGTCAGGCTAGGTGAATTCTGAGTTTTATTTGGGATTGTGAGCCACAGCTGTAAAGATTTCACATTACCGCCATCCTATTACTCACTTCCCTAGCCTGACCTGCAACAACTAAAGGCAAAACATCTTCTTTCGTTTTGGATAGAATAGAGATGGATTAGAACAAATACATAGCTCCTAACTGTCCCTGATATCGAAGGACTGTCCCTGATTTGGGACAAAGTCCCTCTTTCCTCCTCATTTGTCCCTTATTTTGGTTTGATCTATATAGCATACCTCCATGGGCGTCCGCTCCATAGGGCAAGGGAGGGCGCTTGCCCCCCCTAGAAATCAGTGCCATGATCCTCGGTGAGAAAAACAGGCAGGAAGCAAGGCGGCGGCACGGCGAATCCATTCAGAGCCGCGCTCTCTCTTCTAGCTCCAGCTGACAGAGAGGGGGAGGGGGTTGTTATTTCCTTGGGGGGGGGGCTCCATTTTTTTATGATATTGTTATTCAAAGTTGCTAGTTGCTTGATAGTTGCATCAGGTTTCTCAAACCTTTGCATGTCTGCGCTTTATGTGATAATGACTAAGTCCCTCCCCTTCATGACATTTTCAAAAAGGGACCGAGCATGGATGACCTTAAAATGATGCCCCCCCTGAAAAAAGTTCAGCGGACGCCCATGCATACCTCCCAACTTTTAGGCTGCATTCACACCTGAGCGTTTTGTCGCCGGAAGCGCGACGCCCCAAAACTCTAGAGGGGAAAAAATACATTATTCTCTATGGAGATGGTTCACATCTCCACTACAAAACGCCTGACGCCGAATGCCTGAAGCCCAAACAAGTTCTGGACCCTTTTTTGTCGCTCAAATTTCGGCGTTTGGGCGTTTTAAATTGGTGACCCTAGACCTGTAAAAAATCGCGGTAAAAAACGCTGCGTTTTGTCGCGGCAAATCGCGGTAATAAACAATGCGTTTTGTCGCAGCAAATCGTTGTAAATAACGCCGCAAAACACTACGCTCAGGTATGAATGCAGCCTTCGAGATGAGAATGAGGGACACCTATCAGCAAAAGTATGCAGGCATAGGACACACCCCTTGCCACGCCCCCTTAAACATAGCTCCCATCTGTCCCTGATTTCGAAGGACTGTCCCTGATTTCGAGAGACTGTCTCTGATTTGGAGCAATGTGCCTCTGTCCCTCTTTCCTCCTCATTTGTCCCTCATTTTGGTCAGATCTAAATAGCATACCTCCAGGGGCGGACTGGAGGTATGCCTGAGGGCCCCATGCCACTAGGGGGCCCCATCAGGGTTGCCAGCCTTAGTAAAACCAGGGACAGTATGTAAAAATGTATGTTTTTTTAACATCTGTCCCTGAAATGTCCCTTACCAACATCCTTTTGGTCTAAAAAAACTAAGATTATAGCTGCCCCACCTCTCCAGTGCGTTTTCAGTGTGTATGTGTATTCTGTGTGTATGTATACTGTGTGGCCCCATATTCTATTGCCTGGGGGCCCCATATTATCCTCTTGCCTGGGGGCCCCATAATCTCCTATTGCCCGGGGGCCCCATAATCTCCTATTGCCTGGGCGCCCCATAATCTCCTATTGCCCGGGGGCCCCATAAGTTGTCAGTCCGCCCCTGCATACCTCCCAACTTTTTGAGATGAGAATGAGGGACACCTATCAGCAAAAGTATGCAGTCATAGGACAAACCCCCTTGCCACGCCCCCTTAAACATAGCTCCCAACTGTCCCTGATTTTGAGGGACTGTCCCTCATTTGGAAAAAAGTCCCTCTTTCCTCATCATTTGTCCCTCATTTTGGTCGGGTCTTTATAGCATACTTCCCAACTTTTTGAGATGAGAATGAGGGACACCTATCAGCAAAAGTATGCAGGCATAGGACACACACCCTTGCCACGCCCCCTTAAACATAACTCCCATCTGTCCCTGATTTCGAGGGAATGTCCCTGATTTCGAGAGACTCTCTCTGATTTGGAGCAATGTGTCTCTGTCCCTCTTTCCTCCTCATTTGTCCCTCATTTTGGTCGGATCTATATAGCATACCTCCCAACTTTCTGAGATGAGAATGAGGGACACCTATCAGCAAAAGTATGCAGGCATAGGACACACCCCCTTGCCACACCCCCTTAAACATAGCTCCCAACTGTCCCTGATTTTGAGGGACTGTCCATGATTTCGAGGGACTGTCCCTGATTTGGAAAAAAGTCCCTCTTTCCTCATCATTTGTCCCTCATTTTGGTCAGATCTTTATAGCATACTTCCCAACTTTTTGAGATGAGAATGAGGGACACCTATCAGCAAAAGTATGCAGGCATAGGACACACCTCCTTGCTGCGCCCCCTTAAACATAGCTCCCAACTGTCCCTGATTTTTAGGGACTGTCCCTGATTTGGAGCAATGTCCCTCTGTCCCTCTTTCCTCATCATTTGTCCCTCATTTTGGTCTGATCTATATAGATGCATATAAATTGACTTTGTATCTATCAAAAACATGTTTTCCAGCGCTAAACCCTTCACCTAATTTCTAAATTGCTGCATTTGTAAATTCCAAAAGCCAATATAAAGGAATAGTGGTAAAAAAAGCACTTGTTTTTTGTACAATTCTCCTTTAAGGGGGCGTGGCAATGGGTGTGTCCTATGGCTGCATACTTTTGCTGATAGGTGTCCCTCATTCCCATCTCAAAAAGTTGGGAGGTATGTATATAGCATACCTCACAACTTTTTGAGATGAAAATGAGGGACACCTATCAGAAAATGTATGCAGGCATAGGACACACCCCCTTGCCTCGCCCCCCTTAAAGGAGAATTGTACAAAAAAAAAAAAAAGATTTTTGGAAAACACATTTTGATAGATAAATTGTGCATTTTATATACATCTATATAGATCAGACCAAAATGAGGGACACATGAGGAGGAATGAGGGACATTGCTCCAAATCAGGGACAGTTAGGAGCTATGGTTCTGATGGCCTGGGGGATTTCATCTCACTCTGTTTTGGCTGTGGCGCATAGCTCCCAACTGTTCCTGATTTGGAGGGGCTGTCCCTGATTTGGAGCATTGTTCCCCTCATTTGTCCCTCATTTTGGTCTGATCCATATAGTTGTATATAAAATGCACTATTTATCTTTGTAAATTTCTAACGCCAATATAAAGGGTTTAATTAATCATATTTTTTGTACAATTCTCCTTTAGGGGGCATGGCAGGGGGTGTGTCCTATGCCTTCATACTTTGCAAATAGGTGTCCCTTGTTTCCCTCTCAAAAAGTTGGGAGGCATGCTGCTCTTACACCATGACTAGGGTATAAAAGATGCTTTGCTCTCCCAACCTTTTTTTGGGAGGCTAATTCTCCTTTAAGGGGGCGTGTCAGGGAGTGTGTCCTATGCCTACATACGTTTGCTAGTAGGTGTCCCTCATTCTTATCTCAAAAAGTTGGGAGGTATGGCTGTGAGACAGAAAGTGAATGGAAATCTCTGGGGTACAGATGGTAAAAAAATAAAAATAACTGGCAGGGTTCATAACCCTTCCTTACTCTCTCCAAAATGAAAAATAAAAAGTTTGCCTGTAGTTCTACTTCAATGTATTTTTAAAGTGACATTAAAGTAATACTAATGTCTCAGATTTTTTTCATTAAAAATAACAAACGTGTTATACTTACCTGCTCTGTGTAAAGAGAGACCTGGAGTTAAAATAAAAAAGCATGCTGGTCAAGCAGTTGGGAGAGCAAAGCATCTTTTATACCCAAGGCATGGCGTATAAAAGATACACCATGACTAGGGTATACCTATTGGCAAAAGTCATGCTCCCTAAAGGAGAACTGTACAAAAAATATGATTAATTAAACCCACAAGTGCTTTTTTTTACCACTACTATTTCTGTATATTGGCTTTTGAAATGTGTGCAGGGCGAAGCGCGTTAAGGGCGTGACCTGGTTGGTGTCAGCGTGAAACCACTTTCACTCTTCCTTAATGGGTCACTAAAGGAAACATTTTTTTTGCTGAAATGACTGTTTATTGGGTATAGAGACATAAAAGTTAACTAATTCCTTTTAAAAATGATTAAAAATTGAATTTAATCTATCATATATTGTGCCTCTAGTTTCACTTTCGCTTTTAAAGGTACATACATGAAGTTCCGGGTGAGAGGTGAGTCGGGAAGACTCACAGAACAAAAACAAACAAATCCAGGGCAGTGTTTTGTTTTTAAAATGAATCTGATTGGTTCTGAGGAGTTTTAGACACACAGTAATGACAGCTTAGACCACCGTGAAAAGCTCCCAGTACCATGGTTATAAGGAAACAGGCAACCAGGAAGTGTGGAGATCACAGCAGAATTACAGCTACTTCAAAGCAAAAACGAACAATGAGGACATGAAACCAGTACTGCAGTAGCTATTTAGCTAAAAAAAAAATTCCTTTAGTGACCCTTTAATTCTAGGATGTTCTTTTGGAGTGTGGCGTTCCATCCTTCCCTCTTCTATGTGCATATTAATAATGACATTGACGTTTTCAGCCCATGTTTACAGCACTGGATTCTGAAAGAGCGGCCTAGGTGGCCGTTCCTTCAGAGCGCATGCAGGGATGATGTCATCGGCTGCATATATAGTAAATATCGCCTAAATGGTGCACATTTTGGACATATTTACAGTACCTACATGTGATGCCTCGTACACACGATCGGTCCGCTGGAAAAACCGAGAACCTGCTTGGTTGCTTTGACCGTCTACACACGGCCGGTTTTCCCGACAGGAAAACTGCCATGACAGCTTTGGTCGGTGTGACAGATTCGGACCCTCTTATGTCCTATGTCTAAAATCATCCTATGTCCACTAGGGGCAAAGGATGACTGAGAAATGATATCTTGGACTACCTGAGATGGGATTATTATGTAATTATTACCCACAATATATTCCAGGATATCTGTAAAGAACTGGTTGTTGATTCTGAACTCAATAGGTTAATTGTAAAAGTGACTCAGCCATCTGTCTGTTCTCTGTGCTAATTGACCCTGCTATTGTGTGAAGATGTCATGTGTTTACACTTATGATAATGTGTATTGTACAGCAGGTGAGCGAAGAGACGGGACGTCTACCATGAGAGGTCATGTCTCGGAGTCGCCTAGTCTGGGTAAATGATTAGTTAATTAGATTATGTTAATTTTTTTTTTTTCAAATATAAATTTTTATTTATTTTCTTACAAAACAGACAAGACATACATACATACAAACAAAAAAAAATTACAATTACAATACAATACGGTACTGTCCACCAGAAGGGGTGGTGTAAGAATCACGTGCATTCTTATCCCTGAAGGGACCAGATATTCTCCAGTGTACAAAGCATAACCTGAGACAATATCGGCCCTATATCACAAGACTACGCTGATAACCTCCTCCCCCTTCGCTGGCCTGTGCTACAAAAGACACCGAACAGATTGCGCTACTAATTCGTGATTGTCTACGGTTCAATTGCCCCGTCCAGGTCTCACCTGTCATTAACCAGAAAGAGAAAGAAAGCGCTAGCATGGGAGCAATGGGGATAGAGCAAACAGAGGCCAAGGGGGAGGGGGGTAGAGAAAGATAAATAACCATAGAATGAGGAAAAGGGATGAGGACCGGGAAGGGGAAAAAGAGAGGGGGGGAGGAGAGAAGGGGCGACCCGGGGTTGGGATTAGGTTCCCTGCCGTCACGGACAGCGGGGCCATTTCTCCTGATCAAGTTATGAAGCGAGCATTTCGGACCCTTCATCTGAATAGATATACATATTCCAAAGTCTCCATGCCTGAGAATGTTTCTCCTGCTTATTTTGAGCCGTGAGGACCAGGTCCTCCAACCGCTTAATATCTTCCACCCTCCGCAGCCACATACCCACCGACGGGGGCGATCTCTTCTTCCACTTGAGAGGAATGCAGGACTTGGCCGCGTTTAGTAAATGACGTACGATTGACTTCTTGTAAGTCCTCTCTGGAATTGGGATGTCATGGAGCAGGAAGAAGGCCGGGTCGTTCACTATTACGTGGTCTGTGAATTTCTGAGTGATCTCACCGACCATTGACCAGAAGTGCTGTAATCTGGGACAGGACCAAAAGATGTGAAGGAACGTTCCCACCTCCGCTAGGCATCTCCAGCATAAATTGTTGGACGTGGGGAAGAATCTGTGTAAGACCTGAGGGGTATAATACCACCTGGTTAGGATCTTATAATTAAGCTCCTGAATTTTTGTACAGATCGACGTTTTAAGGGAAAAGCGAATTATCTTCTGTCTTTGGGTATCAGTAAAGGAACACTGTAGTTCGGTTTCCCATTTCTGTAGAAAGGGCAAGTCGGGCTGTGTCGGAGGGGAGTTAAGCAGCTCATACGTTTTGGACAACACCTGTGGCATTGTCCCCTCATCCCTGCAATACTCCTCGAAGGACGTTAGCTCCCGCTGATAGTGCGCTGGGTTCGCAATAGAATGTAGGAAGTGGTGTAGGCGAATCGCCTTCCAAAACGGGAGTCGAAACTGGCCAGTATCTCTAGTCAGGGCCTGAATAGAAGGCCAATGATCCCCCTCCAGGAAGTGGGAGGCCCGAACCCTCCCCGTCGACGCCAGTGCCCCGTATTCCGCTGCCTCCAATCCCGGAGGGAACGCTGGGTTCCCCAAAATCGGGTATAGTGGAGATTGACCTGACGAGAGATGAGATGAGAACAAGGTTGTCGTCCCCACCCCCAGGGTAGTGCCAATAACCGGGTGGGAAGTCATGTCTGAGGGTAGTCGGTCAACACACCAGGGTGCCCCCCCCAACGGGACCTCCGCCTGTGCCTGTTCCAGATGGACCCAGAGCTTAAGTTTACCATGCCGGTTCCAATCTATAATTCTGCCCAGGTGAACTGCCCTGTAGTAATTCCGCGTGTCTGGAAGGGCCAGCCCTCCAAGATGTTTTGGCAGCGTCAAGAGGCTCCTACGTAGACGGGGCTTGGAGCCGGCCCAAATAAAGTCAATGAAGATGGAGTTCACCTGTTTGAAGAATGAGGATGGGATCTTAATCGGCAATGCTTGGAACAAGTACAGAAACTTGGGCAGGATTGACATCTTAATCAGGTTGCACCTCCCGAACCAGGAGTGCAATCCCTTGGTCCAGTCTTTCAACAGCTCCCTAACCCTGGCCAGCAACGGCGGGAAATTAAGATCGAAGGTGCGCCTCAAGTCTCCAGGAATCCGAGTCCCCAGATACCCGAGGGAGCAGTCAGACCATTTGAATTTAAACTGGGTCTTCAGGAAGCCTAATCTCGTGGGGGGAACATTAACCCCCATCGCCGCCGATTTGTCAAAATTTATTTTCAAGTTGGACAGATTCCCATATCTGTCAAACTCTCGCAACAAATTCGGTAGGGATACCACCGGATTGGTCAGGGAGAACAGGAGATCATCCGCGTATGCGGAGATCTTGTACTGTTCATCTCCCACAGTGATCCCCGTAATGTCTGGCTGTGCGCGTACCGTACACAGAAACGGCTCCAAAGCCAAGGCAAAGAGCAGGGGCGAGAGCGGGCAACCCTGTCTGGTCCCGTTTGTAATGGGGAAGGATTCTGAAAGAATTCCATTGGCTTTGACCTGGGCTGTAGGTATGGAGTAGATGCTAGAGATCCATTGAATCATCTTAGGTCCTACGCCTATACGTCTGAGAACGGCGAACATAAATGACCAGTTAACCCGGTCAAATGCCTTCTCAGCATCTGTGCTGAGGAAGACACAGGGCACCTTGGACTTGGTCGCCACGTGGATCAGGTTCATCACCTTCGTGGTGTTGTCTCTCGCCTCTCGTGACGGGATGAAACCCACCTGGTCCCAGTGTACAACATCCGGCATGGATTGAGTCAATCTATTGGCCAGGATTTTGGTGAACAGTTTGAGGTCTGTGTTCAACAGGGAGATAGGCCTGTAGCTTCCACATGCCGTCGGGTCCTTACCATCTTTGTGTATCAGGGTTATATGTGCCCGCAGAGTATCTCTAGGGAAGGCTCCCCCCTCCCCGAGGCCATTAAACATCTTCACCATATGGGGACCCAGACACGGGAGGAAGGTCCGGTAGTACTGTAAGGTGAATCCGTCCGGTCCCGGCGCCTTACCGGGTTTCATGTCACCCACCGCTCGCTGCAGTTCCTCTATAGTAATAGGGTCATCTAAGTCTGTTCTCAACGTCGTTGGGAGGTGGGGTAGTCCCGAGGCCTCGATATAAGCGTCGATTGTCGTTTCGCTGGGGGTCCCGGTCGGGAGATTGTATAAGGAGGAGTAGTAGGTCCTAAACTCCTGTGCTATATGGGTGGGGAGAGTCCGTTTTTGTCCCGAAGGTGCAGTTATGTGAGGTATAAACGCTTTAAGCCTGCGGCTCTGAACTGCTCTGGCGAGCAGTTTTCCGCATTTGTTACCAGATTCGTATGTAAGTTTCCGGCAGAATTGTAGTGCCGCTTTAGCCCTGTATTGAAGTAGGTCTACCGTCTGTCTCCTGAGTACGAGCAATTCTGCCTCCAAGGAGGGTGTAGGTGTCCGCTTGTGAGAGGACTCCACCACGCGGATTTTGTCCAGGAGACCCAACAACTGCCGCTCTCGCTCCCGTTTGACCCGCGCGCCGCATTTGATCAGTATCCCTCTGATCACTGATTTATGTGCTTCCCACAAAATACCTGGGTCGCAGTTATCAGTGGCATTAGTTCTGAAGTAATGTTGCATCTCGCTTGTAACCTCAGACAGAACTTCCGGCGTCTGGAGTAGGCTTTCGTTCAAGCGCCAAAACCGTGTTCTGGACCTCGAGGTCTCTGTAAGATCGTATCGCATGGTAATAGGTGCGTGGTCCGACCACGTGATATTCCCGATCGTTGGTGTATGTACTGCCTCCAACTGGCCATGAGGGACAAAAAGGTAGTCTATCCGCGAGTATACTTTGTGCGGAGACGAATAAAACGTGTAGTCCCTAACCCCTGAGTGGTGCAACCTCCACACATCAATCAGTTGGGCATTATGTAAATCCCTGGAGACGCGTTTATGCGTTCCCGGGCGTACAGAAGAGTGTCCTGATGAAGTGTCTACTGCTGGGGACAGCGGGATGTTGAAGTCGCCTCCCACAATCAACTGTCCCTCCTGGAAGTCTGTTAGTAGGTCCAGGGTATCGTGTATAAAGGTGTCTTGTCGGTCGTTGGGTACGTACAAAGTGGCGAACGTCACCTTTGTATCCCCTATGGTCCCCTTGATGAACATATAACGACCCCCGGCGTCCGCCAGGGTGTCGCCACACGTCCAAGGTACCCCTCCGGACACCAGAATGGACACCCCTTTAGATTTGGCCGTTTCGTTAGTTGCATGGTACACAAAGGGGTAGAAACGACTATTCAAGCACGGGGGAGATTATGTTAATTTATGTTCTGGTTACCTCCTCTTTAAACTGTATATAAGGTTGCATTCTTGGTTCTATTAAACACTCCATGTTTAGCACACAAGTCTCATCTCATTGTTTGCTTGAGAGCAGCTGGAATATCTGATATCTATATTCAGACTGATAGGAAGCGGTATATGACGGAAGCACTCAAGCGGAGTGTGGGATGTTCTGTTACATTGGTGGCTAGCAGCGGGATGCTTCCTGCAGTCTGGGACATCCAACCTCCACCTGGATCCAAGGTTCGGATAGCAGGAGAGGAGAGGTACAGATACCAGCCGCCATGGAAGAGGAATTCGGAAGGATGTTGCGAGAGAAGCAGATACAGCACAGAGGACCAGTATCAGAGCAGGTCCTGCAGGGATGGTTTGATTCTATTTGCTACGAACTCTGGAAGGAAGCGCTAGCCCGTGAGCAGCAACACCAGGGAAAAGTTCTCCCCTCCAACCGTGAAAGGTACTGGTCGCAGTATGGATTGCGGATGCTGTTGTTGGGAGAAAAACCGCACAAGGAACAGACAGCTGAATTAAGCAGGCTGATCTGGGCAGAGATGCGGCTGGATGAGAGCTACAGAGCCCTTCGGTGGCATGTATCCCAAGCATGTCCCTGGATAGCGGATGACAACCCAACGAAAGGCTTAAGCTACGGCGGCCTAAGACTGTTGTATGTGAAGCTGACAGGGGACTCTAACTTTGGGAGTGATTTGGAGTGGCGGTTGGACGAAATCATGGATCTCAGAGAAGGGCTACTGAACATCTCGGAAGTGCACTGGGCACTGAAAGCCAGTCGGGAAAACCGGCCGTGTGTATGCTCCACTGCAGTGTTTCCCATAGGAAAACTGCAGAGCAAAAAAACGCAGAGAATCGCGGCGGGAAAAAAGAGAACAAGTTCTAATTTTTTTGCTCACAGTTTTCCTGTCAGGAAAACTGCTATGGAGCATACACACAGCCGGTTTTCCCGACCAAAAGCAAACATGGCAATTTTCCCGTCGGGAAAACCTATCGCATGTACGAGACATAAGCGTTAATATAGGCTTACCTATAGGTCTAAGATTCAAGTTTACAACCACATTTTTACACTTGCTAGGCACCCAGTTAACCCTTTGATCAACCTAGCCGTTAATCCCTTCCCAGCAGGTGTCATTAGTACAATGACAGTGTATATTATTATTATTATTATATTATTGTATATTGCTAGCACTGATCACTGTAATAGTGTCGCTGGTGATGACAGCGTAAGTTAGTGAGTTCCTACCCAGTGTCCAGGGATGGAATCACCATTGGGACCACAGGGAGTTTCACGTTGGGCCGATGACTCAGTGGGCCGGCTTCAATGACAGCGGACTGCTGCCCCCCTCTGCTCCTCTGTCTCTCCCTTCCCGCATCGCTCACCTGGGGGTAACAAAGAAGCAGGGGGAGGAGCAGGGGGGGAGGGGACAGACAGCTGACTCAACAGCTATGGCCTGGGATTTTCTCACTTGCCTAATCTTGTACCATAAGCATACCTCCCAACTTTCTGAGATGGGAATGAGGGACACCTAGCAGCAAAAGTATAAAGGAATAGGACACACCCCATTGCCACGCCCCCTTAAAGGAGAATTGTACAAAAAACAATATTGGTTAAACCCACAAGTGCTTTTTTTTACCACTACTATTCCTTTATATTGGCTTTTGGAATTTACAAATGCAGCAATTTAGAAATCAAATGAAAGGTTTAGCGCTGGGAAACACTTTTTGATAGATAAAAAGTGCATTTTATATACATCTATATAGATCAGACCAAAATGAGGGACAAATGAGGAGGAATGAGGGACAGAGGGACATTGCTCCAAATCAGGGACAGTCCCTCAAAATCAGGGACAGTTGGGAGCTATGCCATAAGGGGGGCACCGAACTGATTCGGGTGAAATAATGTCTAGCTTCCCCACTGGTACTGCCTATAAGAGTACCAGTACCATCCGTTCTACTCTAATAAAGTAGAACGGCTATTGGCTAGTGAAGGGGGAGAGGGGGCTTGGGTGGCGCGGGGGGGGGGGGGGGGGCGGGGTTCGGGAGTTGTCTGGCCGCCATGGGAGAGACCTGTCAAAGTGGGCCAGTCTGGATGAAGTCCACGGCTAAATTTCTGTCCCAGTCCATCCCTGCCAGTGTCCGTTAGTGTCAGATTGGATGCTGCACTATATCAAAATTGCACTATAGATTGCTGATCACCGCCATTAGTAGGATACAAAATAGATTCCAGATTATATCCCATAGTTTGTAGATGCTATACCTTTCACACAAACCAATTATTATACACTTATTTAGTTTATTTGTTTAATTTTTATTTACTTTTTACCAAAGACATGTAGCAAAATACATGTTACATGCAAAATTTATGAAGAAATTCGTTTTTTTTACATTTTTTTTATTAGATATGTTTAATCCAGAAAGTAAAAAGTATTGTTTTTTGTTCCTAGATTTTATTTATTTTTTGTTTATATCAAATACCATTTCATTTGGGTACAATGTTGCATGTCCACACAATTACCAGTTAAAGTAGGAGGAGGAACGAGGGACAGAGGGACATTGCTCCTAATCAGGGACAGTCCCTCAAAATCAGGGACAGTTGGGAGTTATGCAAATGGATCAATAAAGGCAATGGTGTCTCAACACCTGGATATACTGTAGATGCTCCACTCCAATAATCTCCAAATGGACTGTATGTTGCTACGGAGATTGCCACCGATCACCGACACTGATGTAGCAATATATGTTAATATACAGGGCCTTTCAAAGTCAGAGGTGGATTCCTATCATCAACAATTTCAGTATACATCAAAGCATGAGACGGACGATTCATGGTAAACCAGGAAAAACAAACTGTAATGGCATAGACAGGGCAATTTATCTGATGCGTTTCATTTCAAACAGACATGATCTGGGGACCCTCTGATTCCTCTTGTATTAAATTGTATTGTAACTGTACTGTCTGCCCTCATGTTGTAAAGCGCTGTGCAAACTGTTGGCGCTATATAAATCCTGTAAAGTTATAATAATAATGGCATTACGACACAGTTAGGCCGCGTACACACGATCGGTTAACCAGAGGATAACAGTCTGATGGACCGTTTTCATCGGTCCAAACCGATCGTGTGTGGGCCCCATAGGTTATTTAACCTTCAGTTAAAAAAAAGACAACTTGCTTTAAATTTTAACCAATGGATTGCTAACCGATAGGTCAAAACCGATCGTTAGTACGCACAACCATCGGTTAAAAATCCACGCATGCTCAGAATCAAGTCGATGCATGCTTGGAAGCATTGAACTTTGTTTTTTTAAGCACGTCGTTGTGTTTTACGTCACCGCGTTCTGACACGATTGTTTTTTTAACTGATGGTGTGTAGGGGCGACGGACCATCAGTCAGCTTCATCGGTTAACCTATGACAACTGTCCTTCAGACCGTTCTCATCGGATGGACTGATCGTGTGTACGAGGCTTAACACATGAGCTACCACACCTTGTGGTAACATGCCTCACCACGGTGCATTAGAGTAAATGAGCCCTTAAAGTGACACTAAAGGTTCGATTTTTTTTTTTTAAATAACAAACATATTATACTTACCTCTACTGTGCAGCTTGTTTTGCACAGAGTGGCCCCAAACGCTATTTTCTGGGGTCCCCCGGCAGCTCTGGCGGCTCCTCCCCACATGAGATAACCCTCTCTGGGAAGCGCTCTCCCAAGGGAGTTACCTTGCGGGCGTGCTCCTGAGTCCAGCATTTGGCATAGCCACCGAATGTAGGACTCAACCCCGCCCCCAGCGCCCACGTCATTGGATTTGATTGACAGTAGCGGGAGCCAATGGCTGCGCTGCTATCAATTTATCCAATCAAGAGCTGAAAACCCCGGGCAATATGCGGATCGGCACACCACGTGATCCGCGGAGCTCCGCTGCTGCCTCGCGATAGGAAAGGCCGCCACTTCGGCCTAGCTCCCAGGCCGGGGCCATCTTGGTCCACTTGTCGGCGGCCTAGGTGAGCGTCATCACCCGGCCTCAACTGCTCCTGTTCATCCGGCTTCTCTGGTAAGACTAAGCAAGCACTAATCTTCCTATACAGTGGGGAGATGTCTGTGGATATTACAGTGGGGAGATGTGGACCATATTACAGTGGGGAGATGTCTGTGGATATTACAGTGGGGAGATGTGGACCATATTACAGTGGGGAGATGTCTGTGGATATTACAGTGGGGAGATGTGGACCATATTACAGTGGGGAGATGTCTGTGGATATTACAGTGGGGGAGATGTCTGTGGATATTACAGTGGGGAGATGTCTGTGGATATTACAGTGGGGAGATGTCTGTGGACCAAATTACAGTGGGGAGATGTCTGTGGATATTACAGTGGGGAGATGTCTGTGGATATTACAGTGGGGGAGATGTCTGTGGATATTACAGTGAGGGTGATTGTGGATATTACAGTGGAGGAGATGTCTGGGGATATTACAGTGGGGGAGATGTCTGTGGATATTACAGTGGGGAATATGTCTGTGGATATTACAGTGGGGGAGATGTCTGTGGATATTATAGCGGGGGATATGTCTGTGGATTACAGAGGGGAGATGTCTGTGGATTACAGTGGGGGAGATGTCTGTGGATATTACAGTGGGGTGATGTTTGTGGATATTACAGTGGGGGAGATGTCCATGGATATTACAGTGGGGGAGATGTCCGTGGATATTACAGTGGGGGAGATGTCTGTGGATATTACAGTGGGGGGATGTCTGTGGATATTACAGTGGGGGTGATTGTGGATATTACAGTGGGGGAGTTGTCTGTGGATATTACAGTGGGGGAGATGTCTGTGGATATTACAGTGGGGAGATGTCTGTGGATATTACAATGGGGAGATGTCTGTGGATATTACAGTGGGGAGATATCTGTGGATATTACAGTGGGGGAGTTGTCTGTGGATATTACAGTGGGGGTGATTGTGGATATTACAGTGGGGAGATGTCTGTGGATATTACAGTGGGGGATATGTCTGTGGATATTACAGTGGGGGATATGTCTGTTGATATTATAGTGTGGGATATGTCTGTGGATTACAGTGGGGAGATGTCTGTGGATTACAGTGGGGAGATGTCTGTGGATATTACAGTGGGGGGGGATGTCTGTGGATATTACAGTGGGGAGATGTTTGTGGATATTACAGTGGGGGAGATGTCCGTGGATATTACAGTGGGGGAGATATCTGTGGATATTACAGTGAGGATGATTGTGGATATTACAGTGGAGGAGATGTCTGTGGATATTACAGTGAGGAGATGTCTGTGGATATTACAGTGGGGGAGATGTCTGTGGATATTACAGTGGGGGAGATGTCTGTGGATATTACAGTGGGGGTGATTGTGGATATTACAGTGGGGTGATTTGTGGATATTACAGTGGGGGAGTTGTCTGTGGATATTACAGTGGGGGAGTTGTCTTTGGATATTACAGTGGCGGAGATGTCTGTGGATATTACAGTGGGGGAGATGTCTGTGGATATTACAGTGGGGAGATGTCTGTGGATATTACAGTGGGGAGATATCTGTGGATATTACAGTGGGGGAGATGTCTGTGGATATTACAGTGGGGGTGATTGTGGATATTACAGTGGGGAGATGTCTGTGGATATTACAGTGGGGGAGATGTCTGTAGATATTACAGTGGGGGAGATGTCTGTGGATATTACAGTGGGGGAGATTGTGGATATTACAGTGGGGGAGATGTCTGTGGATATTACAGTGGGGAAGATGTCTGTGGATATTACAGTGGGGAGATGTCTGTGGATATTACAGTGGGGACTATATATGGTGGTTAACCCGAAAAATGTATGTGCATTATAATTAAATGAAGTTAGTTGATTAATCGATTAAAAAAAAAACAATGAATCGAACACGAAAATTGTAATCAGTAACAGCCCCAATTTTTATTAATATTAATATATATATATTTTTTACTAGTAATGGTCGGCGATCAGCATTTTCTATCGTGACTGCGACATTATGGCGGTCACATCGGACGCTTTGACACTATTTTGGGACCATTCACATTTATACAGTTATAAAAATGTACTTTTTGGGCACTCAGTGCACACATATTTTAATTCAATATATTTATTGTATAGTGCACATATGTTCAGGTTTTCTGTGATTTACATTCAAGGTTTATGCACTTATTTTTCCTGTTTATAAATTGCACATGCACTTTATTTACTTGCTGTTTGGCACACATATGACAAGTATTATGATCCTTATTAGGAACTTTACTTATTGATATTTCACGGTTTCACAGATTTTTTAAATTTTTTGCATTGTTTGCACAGGCACTTTATTGCCACTTCCTATTGGATTTTTTATTAATTTCAGCGCCCCCTACCTACCAATTTTCCTTCACATGTCCATTCTTATTTGAATTTATTCTTATTTTGAATTGTTTGGGGAGCAGCTATTCTATATATACATTTTTTGATTTAGTTTTATATATTATATTTTTGGCGCGAGATCTTTATTCCATAAAAATGCACTGATTACTGTATAAATGTGACTGGCAGGGGTAACCAGTAAGAAGGGGTTAAGTGTGTCCTAGGGAGTGATTCTAACTGTGTGCAGGCTGGGTTACGAGTGACACGACATTGATTACTGCTCCCGATGATAGGGAGCAGACGATCAGTGTTGTGTCACTAGGCAGAACAGGGAGATGCCTTCTTTACACTGGCCTCTCTCCGTTCTGCAGCTCCGCGACACGATCACAGGACACCGGTGGACAACAAGTCTGCAGGTCCCGCGGGCAGGGTCACAGAGCTTGCGGCAGGGGCGAGCGTACGCACAGTGTGAAACTCATATATACGTTGCTTTGCGTAGCCGTGCATTCTGCCGACATATATCTTCATGGCGCGGTTGGCAAGTGGTTAAATGAAGTGCAAGAAACTGAACTCTGGTGGTCTTTTTGTATTGTCGTATTGTGCGCGATATTCATTGTTTTCTTATTATAAACTTCATCAATTCCTGAATATTCTGAATCATTTCCTTGCAGGTGAAGGTTTATGATGAAGGCCTTCTACAGAATGATGTCCAGTGGGGGGGTCAGGGTTGTTAATTTGGGCTATACTGTGGATAGTCAGACGGAAATCTTTTATCTGATATTACGACCGTGTGTATGCCCCATATGACTTTTTCAATCAAAAATTCCGACAGACTTATGCCATGTACACGCAATTTCCTATGGGCTAAAATCTGATGGAATTTTCTGTCAGAATTCTGTTCAAGCTGTCTTCCATCAGTCTTGCAAACACACTGTAAATTCCGACTGTCGACTTGATTCTGAGCATGCATGTTTTTTTTCTCCACACAGACGATCGGAATTTCCCATAGGATTTTTTTCCATCAGAAGAAAGTAAAACATTTTCTATTTCCAAACTCCGACGGGAAAAAATCCTATGGGGCCCACACACGATAGGAATTTCTGATGAAAAAATTCCATCAGACTTTTTTCATCAGAAATTCCTATCATGTGTACAAGGCATTAGAGAGAGAACATGTTCTCTTTTTTTAAGACGTAAAAAATTCGGAAATTCCGTTCATCTGTATGGAATTCCTACGGAGAAAAAAACATGCTCGGAAACAATTCGACGCATGCTCGCAAGCATTGAACTTCATTTTTCTAGGCTCGTTGTAGTGTTGAACGTCACCGCGTTTTTGACGGTCGAAATTTGGTGTGCCGTGTGTATGCAAGACAGTTTGAGCGGAATTCCGTCGTGTGTATGCTAGGGTGACCACATTTACAAACTACCATTCAGGGACACCCCCCTTTTCCAAAAATCAGCTTGTGCTGTAACGAATCACAGCCCAGTGATTGGACACAAGAGGCGGGATTTATGATTTCTCCAATCACAAGCAGGGGGCGGGGATTGTGCTCCTTCAGGCATTCCCGGCCAGGACAAGTACTGTCAGTGAGTAAGGCCCCTTTCACGTGTGCGGACCATATATCCGCTTTTTCATCCATCCGTTTGCGGATGAAAAAGGGACATACATTGGTCCCTATGTGATTGCGGATGTCAGCGGATAAACATCCGCTGACACCCGTAATCACCCGCCTCCGCAAAGATCCGATTTTGCGGACGGAAGAAAACCCTATTTTTTCTTCCGTCTGTGGATCGGATCAGATGAACACGGACACACGGTCTGTGTTCATCCGATCCCCCCATAGGGGAGAGCGGAGAAAAGACAGGGCGGTCCCTGTCAGCCGCCGGCTCAGCGGGGATATACGGAGCGATCCCTGCTGAGCTTACGGAAACACGGAGGCGGATCATTACTGATCCGCCCCGTGTGAAAGGGCCCTAAAGCAGTGATGTGGCGCCCTTTTTTGGGGGCATCAAATTGGCCCGGGGGTGGCTGTGTCAGTTTCATTCCGGGACACTGTATTGTACTGGCATAAAGGTGCCCGGGACAGACCTGCAAAATGCGGGACTGTCCCGGGCAATCTGGGACACGTGGTCACTCTAGTGTATGCGGCATAACACTAAGAATATCTTCTGGAGGCATATAGCTAGATTCAGAGAGACTGATACGCCAGCCTAAGTCAGAATTTGCGTCATCGCTAATTTAAGCGTATTCTGGTAACCAGATACGCTTAAATTAGGCTCAGATACGAGCGGCGTAAGTGTCTTACACCCTCGTATCCTAAAGTGTAATTTTTAGGCTGACCGCTAGGTGGCGCTTCCATTGAGGTCAGCGTAGAATATGTAAATCAGTAGATACGCCTATTCACGAACGTACGCCCGGCCGACGCAGTTCAGATACGCCGTTTACGTAAAGCATTAGCAGGCCTAAAGTTATTCCATCAAATAGATGGAATAGTAATGTTAAGTATGGCCGCCTTTCCCACGTCGAAATTCGAAAGTCGTCCGTGAATAGGGATTTACGTCATTTACGTCCACGTCGAAATCAATAGCGTACTTAGCCGCAATGCACACTGGGAAATGTAGGCGGACGGCGCATGCGCTGTTAAAAAAACCCCGTCAAAAACGTAAGGTCAAGCTCCATTAACATAAAACACGCCCCCTCAGCTACATTTGAATTAGGCGCCCTTACGCCCGCCCGATTTACGCTACGCCGCCGTAACTTAGCAGGCAAGTACTTTGAGAATCATGTACTTGCTTCACTAACTTACGGCGGCGTAGTTTAAGCAAGCTACGCTACGCCGACGCAAAGTTACGGCAAGCTAGGTGAATCTAGCTATTAGTATAATACCAAGATGGGACTTTTGAGGTACAACAATCCCACCTTGGTATTATAATATGCCTCCAGACAATAGACTTCCTGCAGGGATGTGGCACTACATTCTCTAATAATTATTATGGGATTTGTGTAACACTAAAGATGCTGGATATGACCAGAGATCGATTTCCTACCACCTGGAACCTTTCCTACCACACGGCACATCCGAAAACAAGATGCAAGCTGCAAACAGCTTTCGTGGCGGGCGGCTTGTTCATTAGTGACTTCTCATGTCCTGCCTGGAGTGCTCCTTTAAGGTATCACCGCCAAGCCTTTTTTTTTCTGCTTAGACAGGCTTTTTTCACTGACATCATCAATTTTATTTGGTGTCATCCACCTCCGGTAACAGGAAAAAATGGCTCAGGGTTGATAACAAACCGGTTGCTTTTAAGTGTTGAGATGCCTCCAAGACAGTGTTGTGCCGCAGCATTTTCAAAGTATTACTAGCTGGCTTCTTTATCACACACCCCCTCCCCCCCAGCAACTGTCAACCCCCCCACCTCCCGTATTTTCCCCATCACCCCCCCTGACTTGTTTTTCGGTTTGTACCTTGCAAATGAGAGGCTGTCTTGTTCAGAACCAGATGTAGGCTTGCAGAGTATAAGCGTAAGCTGTTGTACTTTAAGCCTAATGGGAAGTTTTATATGCAAGGGCCTTGAACTGATTAGTATAATTCCCTCTTTAATACAGCTGTCCCTCCAGATTAAGGTAAACCAAATGTTGCAATCAGAGATTACTGTACCTTGCCAGTTATTAACATCCCCGGGAGCACTGAGATCACGTCAGACACTAATGCCGCGTATTTATTTGCTGTTTCCACGCCGTAACTTGAACTTCTGCACCTGTCAGTGCATTCCTGAGTTCAGGGGCGAAAAAATAAATAAAAAATACATTTCGGTTTGGTTTTGGTACCTGTACACCTGTTTTGTTTTGTCACACTTAGCATTTTGAGAATTTCTGCCAAGGCTGGCAGGTGGCTTAATCCGTCCTTCAGCTGGTATCATAAAGAAAGACTTGTATGCTGAATACCAAATCCTTTTCTCTTTCTTTATTTTTTATTTTTGTTTTTTTGTTAATGTAAATTTATTTTATTTTAATTAAATTTTATTTTTTTAAAGCATAAGTTCAGTAAATTAGTAAAAAAAAAAAAAGTGTCATTTAGGTGCGCAGAGCCAGACACAGTGGGCCAGATTCACAGAGCAGATACGACGGCGTATCTCCTGATACGCCGTCGTATCTGTTGTTCTATCAATGCGACTGATTCATAGAATCAGTTACGCATAGATATCCATAAGATCCGACAGGTGTAATTGTTTTACACTGTCGGATCTTAAGATGCAATACCGCGGCCGCCGCTGGGGGGAGTTCGCGTCGTAAACCAGCGTCGGGTATGCAAATTAGGAGTAACGGCGATCCACAACGGTTTTTCGCGTTCGCTACGTCACCGCTAGTCTAGTTTCCCGTCGCAAAGTTAGTCGTCGTTTTTGGTGCCGTAACTTTTCACAGCAATCGTATTGCTGTATAAAGTATGGCCGTCGTTCCCGCGTCAAAATTTAAAAATGAACGTCGTTTGCGTAAGCCGTCCGGGAATACGGAATTACGCTACGCGCGTCGCCGTTCGAAAAAATGACGTCACTGCACGCAAAGCACGACGGGAATTGCGAAACGGAGCATGCGCAGTAGGTCCGGCGCGGGAGCGCGCCTAATTTAAATGGCACACGCCCATTTAAATTACGCTGGCTTACGCCGGAGGCTGCCAGCGTAGTTTTCATCGCAAGTGCTTTGTGAATCAGGCACTTGCGATGAAAACTTGCGGCGGTGTAACGTATCCACGATACGTTACGGCGCCGCAGTTCTATGTGAATCTGGCCCATAGTACCCTAAGGGCGGCTTCACAATGATCTTTTGTTTTTGCCTTACCAAAAGTGGAAGAAAAATGCATGACCATTAAATCCTTTGGAACTCAGTCAGTTATGGGTCAATTGTGTTTTTAACGAATGCTGCTTTTTAATGCATGTTTGGTGTGGTAAAAAAAAACTTCACCCTAAATGTACCTCCCCTTTGAAATTAATAGAAAATGCATCAAAAACAGCAAAAACACCACGAATGTATGTATTCACGCATACAATACCTCCTAACTCTTTGAGATGAGAATGACAGACAGGGCCGTCTTTAAAGTGGTTGTAAACCCTCAAACGAATTTTTTCTTTAAAAATAACAAACATGTTATACTTACCTGCTCTGTGCAGGGGTTTTGCACAGAGCAGCCCAGATTCTCCACTTCTGACCCATCTCCCCTGCCGAGTGCCCCCACAGCCAGCAGCTTGCTATGGGGGCACCCGAGCCGAGCTGCCACTCTGTGTGTCCATTTAGACACGGTGCAGTGGGTCGGCCCACCCTCTCTCTCTCCTCATTGGCTCGCTGAGTTTGATTGACAGCAGGGGGAGCCAATGATGCCGCGCTTCTGTCTCAGCCAATGAGGAGAGAGCCATGGTCAGCTGGGACACTCCTACAACATCAATAGATCGAGATGGGCTCAGGTAAGTATTAGGGGGGCTGAGGGGGGCTGCTGCACACAGAAGGTTTTTTTATCTGCACCAAAGCACCCCCCATGTTAATGGCATGTGTCCTGGTATGGTTTAGGAGGGAGGGCCAGCTCGTCCCCCCCTTTCCTGGCCTGCCAGGCTGCATGTTCGGATAAGGGTTTAGTATGGATTTTGGGGGGACCCCACGCATTTTTTTAAGAAAATTGGGCTTGAGGTTCCCCATAAAATCCATGCCAGACCCAAAGCGCATTTCAGTGCCATTATTCCTAATGTCGCACCAAACACTGTGCGATTTTTCCGCGATTGTTGCACGACAAAATCGCTGTGCATTTTGCCCGAAGCTCATCACCTAAAAAGGTGCATGAGCTTCTTTTGCGCACCAAACGCATGAAGGACAACCCATTTAAGTTGCCTGCTCTCCCTGTGCTTGTGTGGGTTTCCTCTCACACCCCAAGACATGCTGGCAGGTGTATTATCCTAGTATGTGCATGCGAGGTAGGGACAGTAGATTGTAAGCTCTTTTGGGACAGGGACTGATGTGAATGTACAATGTGTACAGCGCTGTGTCAGCACTATATAAATACCTGTAATAAATAAAGTGTCAGCCAGCCGGGACCTCCTCTTTCGGGCAGATAGGTTTGTTGGGTGATAAGACGTTATTAGGCCCGGCACCTATCCCCGCTGTGCCGTGACGGTTCAGGCCTGTCACTCTCACAAGGTGGGTCACGCAGTTGTCTCCTCAAATTTGGCAGGAAATCCTCAGCAGAAAAACACAGATGTCATGGAGGACAATGCCTGAGCTGTCACAGAAAATATTTTATTTTCACAGGGGATTAGAAACACACATTCGTACCGTAACCAGAACTAAACCCTGAGAGAGAGGATGAGGAGCTCAGGATAATGCTGTTTATGTGCAATACCTTGTGACCCCCATACCGCAACCTAACTTAACCCCTTCCGTACATCGCCGACAAGGATGCCCGCAAAGAATGCTACTGTCTCCAGAGGAGCTAGGCTTTAAATATATGTGTGTGTGTGTATGTATAGAATATATACAATATACACACGCATACTATACTGTATATGATATACACACACTATACTGTATATACTGTATATGCGATAAACACACACATACTATACTGCATATACTGTATATACTAAATACATACTCATAGCTCCCAATTGTCCCTGATTTCGAGAGACTGTCCCTGATTTGGAGCAATGTCCCTCTGTCCCTCTTTCCTCTTAATTTGTCCCTAATTTTGGTCTGATCTATATAGTTGTATATAAAATGCACTTTTTAGCTTTCAAAAAGTTTTTCCCAGTGCTAAATATTTCATCCGAATTCTAAATTGCTGCATTTGTAAATTTTAAAAGCCAATATGAAGGAATATTAGTGGTAAAAAAAAAGCACTTGTGGATTTATTTAACTTTTTGGGGGGTTTATTCTACTTTAAGGGGGTGTGGCTGGGGGCATGCCCTATGCCTACATACATTTGCTAGTAGGTGTCCCTCATTCCCATCTCAAGATTAGGGATGTGCCGAACATCCCCCGGTTCGGTTCGCAGCAGAAAATGCGAACAGGCAAAGAATTTGTTCAAACACGTGAACATGGTTAAAGTCTATGAGACACGGACGTGAAAAATCAAAAGTGCTAATTTTAAAGGTTAATATGCAATTTATTGTCATAAAAAGTGTTTGGGGATTTTTTTTCGGGAGCAGTGATTTTAATAATGCTTAAATTGAAACAATAAAAGTGAAATATGCCTTTAAATTTCGTACCTGGGGGTGTCTATAGTATGCCTGTAAAGTGGCACATGTTTACCGTGTTTAGAACGGTCCCTGCACAAAATGAAATTTCTAAAGGAAAAAAAGTAATTTAAAACTACTCGCGGCTATAATGAATTGTCGGGTCCCGGCAATACAGATAAAAGTCATTGAAAAAAAAGAACAGACATGGAAAAAAAAATTGAGTGGGGGTCCCCCCCAAATTCCATACCAGGCCCTTCAAGTCTGGTATAGATGTTAAGGGGAACCCTGCGTCAAATCTTCAGGTCTGCGACCTTCAGGTCTGGCATGGATTTTAAGGGGAACCCTGTGCCAAAATAAAAATAAATGGCTTGGGGTTCCCCTCAAAAATCCATACCAGACCCTTATCCGAGCACGCAACCTGGCAGGCCGCAGGAAAAGAGGGGGGGACAATAGAGCACCCCCCTCCTGAGCCGTACCAGGCCACATGCCCTTAACATGGGGAGGATGTCCCCATGTTGATGGGGACAAGGGCCTCATCCCTTTGCCCAGTGGTTGTGGGGGTCTGCGGCCCCCCATGTAAATTGGTAACAGGGTACATGACGAATGACACGGGACCTGCCGTAACAGCTCTTAACTAGCCCTTCTCTGACGCAACGGGGGTTTCCGGCGGTTTCCCCATGGCGTCACGGGTGACCCCGCCCCCCTCTGATGCAACGCTGTATGTGTAGTATGTGTGCGTATATCATGTACCGTGTACCAATGGTTCTCAACCTCAGTCCTCAAGTACCCAACAGTCCAAAGGAAAACCTGCAAACATGGCCTGTTGGGGGAACTTGAGGACTGAGGTTGAGAACCACTGCCATATACAAACTTCTTGAACGCCTTGTCCACAACTGTATGAGTTGTCACCTCACTGACAATAACCTTCTGGATCTCCTACAGTCTGGCTTCCACCCACAACATTCCACTGAAACTTCCCTACTAAAACTCACCAATGACCTAATAACTGCTAAAACCAATAGCCATTACGCCATACTCATACTCTAGGACCTTTCTGCTGCCTTTGACACAGTTGACCACCCACTCCTTAATAAACTCCACTCCCCTGGCCTCCATGATTCTGATCTTTCCTGGCTCTCCTCTTACCTATCTCAGCGCACTTTCAGTGTCACATACAACACCATCTCCTCCGCTCCTCTTCCTCGTTCTGTTGGGGTACCCCAAGGCTCTGTCTTTGGTCTCCTCATTCTGTTCTCTCTATATACCTCTTCCCTCTTCAGCTGAACTTGCACGGCTTCACTCCCGCAGCCCAGTGTGAACCTGGGATAAGGGTTAGCTCAGAAAAGAGTAAGGACACTTTTTTAACTTGCTTATAGAGCGCCAAAAACCCTATGCCAAAAAATACCAGCTCAAGCTTTCAATGCCGAAACTTCCGCACTGAGATTCCAAAACCGGCTCACAGTATGAGTGCCTGGACTGGATGCTAAAACGACAGAGATGACTCAGGGCTGTAGGAAATAACTGCATCCGTGACCACTAAATGCCTCTGGGTATTATTTAAAGTACATAGACCATCTGACAGTACTACAGGCACTTAAGGACATTGTGTGTGTGAAAGAAAGATGTGTCTCATTAAACTTTATATAAAACAAGTCATTAAAATCTCATACAAGCTTTACCAGTATGTGATAACTGCACAGAGTTTGTACATTATCCTTGTGTATTGTTGGCTTTTCCAATGTACTCTGATTTTCACCTACAACTCAAATGCTAGTTGGTAGGTTAACCGACATTTGACTCTATGAGCTCCGTCCTGAATTTCCTACTGTAAGCCAATCTCTTGCAAAAAATATACTACAGATAAGATTGCTGAGCTTGCATCTCCATCCCATAAAAACCAACAGACCGCTGCCTGGGTGAGGAACCCTCATACACACTTGGTGGGAATGCTCTAAAATAAGGCTTTTTGGCAGAATTTCAGTTTGCAGATTAGGAAAATCTTGGACATCAATCTCCCCAGTTCTCCGTTATCCTTTCTTTTTTTATGCCATCTCATACCAACCAAACCTTACAGGAAATCCTCTTTGTCACACCTCCTGAATGCAGCCAAATGATTAATCCCCATGACCTGTCATTCATTCCCACCAGAATAGATTGGTTAGGAAGGTGATTGACATCATCAAGTCTGACTATTTTTCGGCAGTTGCAAGGACTAATATGATTTTTTTTTTTAGCATATGGGCTACCTGGCTTCACTATAGCTCTTCTACTCAAGGCTATTAGGCCTGAACCCCCATCTACTGGTTGGTGGATTTCAGAACTCAGACAGTGTTGTGCAACCAGATTACTTGGTCTACATCACTTGTCAATGCCCTGGAGGGAGGCACCCAACACCACATAGGCTTCAGTAGTATGGAGAGATTTGAACCTCAAGGTTTTTGTTTCTGTTATTGTTAATAAGGAACATTTGCTTTTGAGTTGCCACTTTGATGCAATGCATATTAATTATTACTACTGATTATCCTATTGAAAGAGGATGATAATAGAGTCAATAAGGGTTATTTATGAAAGGCAAATCCACTTTGCACTACAAGTGCAAACTACGGGCCAGATTCACAGAAGAGATACGACGGCGTATCTCTTGTCGTATCTATGCGGCTGATTCATAGAATCAGTTATGCATAGATAGCCCTAAGATCCGACAGGTGTAATTGACTTACACCGTTGGATCTTAGGATGCAATACTTCGGCCGCCGCTGGGTGGAGTTTGCGTCGTTTTCCAGTGTCGGGTATGCAAATGAGGTTTTACAGCGATCCACAAAGGTTTTTGCGTTCGTTACGTCATCGCTAGTAATTTTTTCCCGTCGCAAAGTTAAGCCTGCTTTAACATGGCTTAACTTTAGATGAGCCATGTTAAAGTATGGCCGTCGTTCCCGGGTCGAATTTAAATTTTTTCTTTTATTTGCGTAAGACGTCCGGGAATACGAAAGTACGTTACGCACGTCGCCGTTCAAAAAAATTACGTCACTTCGCGCAAAGCACGGCAGGAATTTCAAAACGGAGCATGCGCAGTAAGTCCGGTGTGGGAGCGCGCCAAATTTAAATGGTACACGCCCCATTTGAATTAGGCGGGCTTGCGCCGGACGCCTTTACGTTACACCACCGTAAGTTTACACGCAAGTGCTTGGTAAATCAGGCACTTGCGCTGAAAACTTGCGGCGGTATAACGTATAGACGATACGTTACGCCGCCGCAAGTATATGTGAATCTGGCCCTACGAGTGCAAAGTGCATTTGAAATTGCACTGAAAGTACACTTGGAAGTGTAGTCGCTGTAAACTTGAGGGGGACATGCAAGGAAAATAAAAAACAGCATTGATTGGATGATAAAATCAGCAGAGCTTCCCCTTATTTCAGATCTACCCCTCAGATTTACAGCGACTACACTTCCAAGTGCACTTTCGGTGCAATTTCAAGTGCACTTTGTACTTGTAGTTTGCACTTGTAGTGCAAAGTGGATTTGGCTTTCGTAAATAACCCCCAATGCACCTTTCACATTCACGCTTGGGCTAAGCGTCTTTGGTCTTTTTACAAGTAATTTTTTTTTTGCATTTTTACAGACATTTTTGAGCATTTTTACAGGGGTCTCATTTTTTAATCACTTGAGCTCCTAAAGATTTTACCCCCTTTCATGACCAACCATTTTTAGATATTCGGCACTCCTCTATTTTAACTGTATGCTGTACCCAAATAAAATTTATATAATTTTTTTCAGAGCTTTCTTTGGTGGTATTTGATCACCACCAGGGGCGGACTGACCATTGAGAAACTCGGGCACTGCCCGAGGGCCCCATGCCACTAGGGGGCCCCATCAGGGTTGCCAAGCTCAGTAAAACCAGGGACAGTATGTAAAAATCTGTGTTTTTTTTACATCTGTCCCTGATATGTCCGAAAACTGACATGCTTTTGATGTGAAAATCCCGAGATTTTAGCTGCCCCGCCTCTGCACTGCCTCCTGGCATGGTGACCATCTGTAAGCCCAGGGGCCCTATAATCTTCTATTGCCCGTGGGCGCCATGAGTTGTCAGTCTGCCCCTGATCACCACTGAGTTTTAAATTTTTTATTACATAAACGGAAAAAGACAGAAAAAAAACCCAGGTGCACACAACCAATATAATGAGAGACTGGTGAGAGCAGAGAGGAGAGGAAGGTGGATTTGCAGCAGTGGCTGCTGGTGTCTCTGTGTTGGGACAGACGCTGTGGGTGTTGAAGGGCTTCAAAGCCGTGTGCACCCAAGACTGGGGGTCTGGAGGAGCTGCTGGTTTAAGGGACCAGTGCCTATGGCAGCGGTGCTGTCGAAGAGTAGCCAGGTGGGCTAGTATTTTCAGTTATTTCTGATCATCGTTTAAACCCCTGCGTGGGATTCCTGAATGGACATTTGTTTTGTTTTCCTGGTTTAATAAACGTGGGCTACCAGGCCCTTAACGATACATGCCTGTTTGGTGTCGACTCACTACACGAAAGTGCATCTACCACGAGAGCTAACAACCCCCAATATCACAATATATTAGGAAAATTTATCCTTACCTGAAATTTTCTTTTCCTGTAGTCCGTAGGCGGCACACAATGGGTTAAGCCTTCTTCTAACCCCTAAAGGAAGAAAGAGCTAAACTAGCAGTGAGACAAGTTAGATTAATTGATTAACCATAGTGGGACCACCTGTCCCCGCCCTATAAACTGCTCCCAAGAACACAGACACACGTATTTTATGCAGCAATAGAGTAAATTTAATGGGAGGGAAAGCTGTGCCGCCTACGGACTACAGGAAAAGAAAATTTCAGGTAAGGATACATTTTCCTATTCCTGGTCGTCCTACGGCGGCACACAATGGGATTTGCAAAGCAGTGCAAAAAAGAAAAAAAGGGGGGGATCAATGGTTTAAGGCCGCCTGAAGCACTCTCGAGCCAAAGGCCGATTCCTCGGACGATACTACATCTATTCTGTAGTGCTTTATGAAGGTGTTCGGTGAAGCCCACGTCGCCGCCTTACAGATCTGGTCCATTGGGATTTGATACCTCTCGGCCCAGGACGCAGCTGTAGATCTTGTAGAGTGAGCTTTTAGGAGAAGAGGGGAATCTTTGCCTTCCAAAAGGTAACAGTGTTTGATAGTGTCTCTTATCCACCTCGCCAGCGAAGATTTACTTGCTTTTTTCTACAGTTCCAAGGGCCAAACAGAGAGGACTTCTTTACGTTCACAATGAACCCGTGAGAGCTCAGCATTCGGAGGGTCTCGAGAAGATGCTGCCTTAACACAACTTCCGAGGGAGCCCTGACTAGCCAATCGTCCAGATAGGGTGTCACATATATCCCCTGTAGGCGAAGGGCTGCTGTCAGGACCACCACGACTTTTGTAAAGACTCGAGGTGCTGAGGTGATGCCAAATGGTAGGCAAGTAAATTGATAATGGAGAATCTGATGGTTGCAAATTAGAGCTAATCGTAGATATTTCCTGTGTGATCTTAGGATGGGGATGTGCAAGTATGCGTCCTGAAGGTCGACTGACGCTAGGAAGTCTCCCTCTTCTATGTTCGCAATGGCAGATCGAATCGACTCCATTCTGAACTTGCGTTTTACGAAAAACTGGTTTAGGAAAGAGAGGTCTATTACTAACCTCCACCCCCCGGAGGCCTTGGGAACTGGAAATATTGGGGAGTAGAGACCTTGAAATTTCTCCCGATCTGGAACTTCTTCTAGAGCATGCTTTTTTATAAAATCCTCCACTAACTCTAGAACCACCGGGTTGGAGGGTTTGTTGAGCATGAACCTCTGTGGAGGGAAAGAATTCAGTTCTAGGGAGTACCCTCTGGAGACGATGTCTGTTACCCAGGAATCCAATGATGTCTTTTGCCAGACCTGAGAAAAAAACCTCAGCCTGCCTCCCACAGGAGGAGAGGCGCTGATGGCGTCAGGCTTCTTTGAACTTGTTGAAGGGCTGCTTTTTGGCCGCGGTTGAATCCTGCTTTTTCTTATAGAACGGTCTTCTGCCCCGAAAGGAATAATTCTTCTTTGGGGAGTATCTGGGTCTTCCATAAAAAGGTTTATTAGGCCTCCTCCTCTCTACAGGAAAAGAAGCGTCCTTCTCCTCGTTGTAAGATTTGAGGATGTCCTTCAAATGAGGGCCAAACATGGATGAAGGGTGGAAGGGCATGTTAACAAAACTGAACTTAGAAGATAAGTCACCCGTCCATTGCTTTATCCAAAGCGCCCTTCTAGTCGCATTGGATAAAGCGAGGGATCTGGATGAAAACTTTAGGACATCTACCGGGGGATAACATAAAAATTCAGCAGCAGACTTCATCATGTGAACATCTTTTAGCAAAGATTCTCTAGACACCCCTTCTTCTATATCTAAGGATAATTGACTCAGCCAGACCCTTAGGGCTCTAGCTACTGGGATTGAGGAAGCTGCAATTTTTGAGGTGGAGGCTGCAGCTAGATAACTCTTTTTAGCTAAGCTATCCGCCTTGCGTTCTAAGGGGTCGGACAATTTGGAGGATTCGTCAGAGGGAAACAGCGATTTTTTAACCATCCGGGCAGCCGCCAGATCCAGCTTGGGTGGATTTTCCCATTCGGACGAAACTTTAGAATCCAACCTATAAGAAGTTTTAAAGCGGGCTCCTGCATCGGTTTTCTTGTCAGGGTTGGGCCAGTCCTTTTTGAACCAGTCAGCAAGAATGGGGTGAAACGGAAATCTCATATCTGGGATTTGAGGAAAGTAATATAATTGGTCTTTCTTCGGCCTAGCCGATACGTCTTTGGATGACTCTATAGTGTCCTTCACTGCCGACAGTAGCTTGGGAACTTTGTCCTTGGGTAATAAATACAAATCGTCATCTAGGTCCTCAAATAGTATTTCCGAAGAGGAAGCACTACATTCCCCGGAGGAGATAGTTGCAGTGGGGGAAATACCCCTGGAACTTCTCTTCCTTTTCTTGGGCACCAGAGAGTCCTTAATTTCCTTAAATGTATTGGACATTTCCCCTTTAAACCATGATAGGAATGAATTGGTATTGTCAGACGGGTTTAAACATGATACACAGGTGTCACTTGTATAAGACTCCGGCATGGGCTGCTAACATTGGTTGCAGAAGGTGTGTTTGGACTTTCTCTTGGCTTTACCAGAGGACGCCATCTGGGAAAGACAAGATAGAGAGAAGTCCCTCTTTAGAAATTAGACTGCCAAAGCCCCCATACTGGATGTCTCAACAAAAACCCCTGCCAAAACAATCAAAACATGCTCCTACCTCTGACCGGCCAAGGGATCTGCTGCCTAGGCTGAGTGCAGCCATAGCAGATCCCTGCCGGCCAGAAAAAGTGTGTGTCACTAGACCGGAAGTGACGCGGCCGCGGAATGGGGAAAAAAAAACCCCAGACTTGAGACCCCCTGTTTACAATACACCAAGGTATGCCTATCCGATAATGAATGTGCCCCACAGTGGATGTAGAGAAAAAACGGTCGCCACAGGCGCTTACTTTACCGCCCTCCAGTCCCTGGACGCGATTTCCGGAACTCCCGGAAGCGCGTCATCAATACGCACGGTCCACTGCGACGTTTCCGGCCTGTGGAGCGCAAACAAACCTCCGGTATCCACGTAGCCGTTAGACGGGGAAAGTATGGCGGCCTCTCGGGGAACACTTCCGCTGCCGAACCGGAGGATGACGGGGTACAGGCTGAGGGACCGGAGATAGCACCCGGTATACAGCCGCCCCTTAGCTCAAGAACCCGGAAGCACCGGGGGTGAGCACTTGCCTCACGTCTTCTTCTTCTCCTTCCAGGTACGAAGAAAGAAAAAAATACGTGTGTCTGTGTTCTTGGGAGCAGTTTATAGGGCGGGGACAGGTGGTCCCACTATGGTTAATCAATTAATCTAACTTGTCTCACTGCTAGTTTAGCTCTTTCTTCCTTTAGGGGTTAGAAGAAGGCTTAACCCATTGTGTGCCGCCGTAGGACGACCAGGAAATATATATATATATATATATATATTTTTTTTTTTTAGTAATGTCGGTGATCAGCGACATACAAGTATGTTACAATGGCTGTACAAGCCGCTCGTCCGTAATGTATGTACTGTGGTGGGTCAGCAAGCAGCCAATGGAAAGCACACATACATGCATTTTTGCTAATTTTTCAGGTTCATCCTTTGAAGTCTAATGGAGCCAAAATCGTTTGTAGCTAAAAAGAAGCCCATATCCTTTTCTGAGCTACAAGCTTCCAGTTGCACTATGCATAAAGCCTCGTACACACGATCTGACTTTTATGTGGATTTTGGTCTGAAGGGCGTTGGCCGTGAACTTGTTCTGCATACACACGGCACAACATTTTCAGCCAACATTCACCAAACCAGGTGGTTTTTCAGCTCTTTACCACCACCCTTTGGGCAACTTCTGCTATTGTTGTCTGATGTTTAGCATTGGTTCGGAGCTGACGTATCAGATTTATTGCCAGGCAAATGGTGAGCATGAACAGCCAACTTTTGTTGTCATTAATTCAGCCAACAATTGTCTGATGGAGCAAACACACGGTCGACACAACACGTCCGTCAGACAATTATGGCTAAACAGTTGAATCGTGTGTACGAGGCTTTAGTATGAACATCCACAGCTGAAAATCATGAGATTCTGGATCTTGAGCGTTTTGGAGCTTCAACGCTCAGGTGTAGATGGTATATGTTTGAAATTGCTCATGAGGCATGATGTATGACTAAAATTTAAGGTAATCAGCTTTGTACATGTACAACTAAATAAAGGTTACACAAAAGAAAGTGCTGCCCAGAGTGCTCCCAATGGCATCGGTAAGGCCTCTATAAAGCTACCCATAGACTTTATAGGCAGCGCATTATGGATTAAAATAAAATTGGTAGGAACAAAATCCTTCATAAATCTTCCCGGCTGCTGAATATGCTAATTCAAGGCCTAAGCAGGGATGAAGTTCTCTCCATACCACCCAACAGTTTGTGTAGGATCCTCTGCCAAGTTATTGTTCAACGTATGGCACCAGCAGGGTTTTTGCAATTCATCTTAATTGTCACAGTCACGTCAGGCCTTGTGATAAGACTCCCTTGCTCTGTTCAAGTGACAGTGCTGACAACAGGGAAAGGGGCTTGCCGTTTGAGGAGGGTTATGTGTTGTGACCTGCCATAGGTTGATACGGACAGTCTGTAAGGGGATTTCAGTTGTCACGATGTCCCCAGGCGGTTGAATAGAGTGACTGTCTGTCCTGCATTTGCCGGTTTCAATCCTGACACGTGAAACGCTGATGAACTCAGCACAAGGTTGAATGGGAGCTTTTTGGCAGCTGAGACACAAGGGCTAAGCTGCAGGTCAGAGATAACGGCGACACACATCTCCTCATGTACACACTTAGCAACATTCTTTTTCTCCTCCTTAGAGTGCAGGAAATGGCTCTCGCTAAATACGTTCACTCCTGAGTTTTTTCCTTTCTTCGAAAAATGGAGCTTGACAGATTGGACGTCTCGGCTGCCTCTATTTTTTCACCACCGCAGGTTTTCTACCTCCGAATACCACTCAGGAAACAAGCCTCAGACGCACTGAGGAAGCGATAAGGTGATACATGCTTTTCAAAGGAAAAAAAGGATATTCTCTAACTACCTTGGAACTTCAGAGAAACTTCCAGGCCGGGTCTTTTCTTTTCAAGAGATCCCATTGTTTTACAGGCTAATAAACATGATAACTTGACAATGTAGTAGACCTAAAGCTTATCTAAACGCAAGAAAAATAATTTGATTCATTATGACCCACCAGTCCAATCTTTTTCAGGATTTTTTTCCCCTCTACTTTCATCCGGGGATCCTGCTAGTAAGGCAGGCCATAGACGGTAGGAATTTCTTTCCTGCAACCACAGGTCGCAAAGAAATTTGCATGATTTCCCCCATCAACACAGACAGTGCTGACAGGGCAATCCCTTCTGCTGAGCAATTGTCCGCTCCTGGCAAGGAGGCGGAGGTGGGCGAAGAAAGACCGTGATTATTGCTAGAGGCTATCGGAGCAGCTACCGATAATTCCAAGTGAATCCAGCAGGCTGGTTGTACCCAACTTGATCGATCAACTTGCTGCATTCAGCCTGCCCACGCATTGTTCAAATTTCGGCCAGTTCCTGCTGAACCGGTGTTCCGTCAGATATGGCGACTCGTCAGAATTGGTAAGGGAAGTGGCGTTCCTTCACCGCCCTCTTGCTACAACCCTCACTCCTTCATAGTAACGATACACAGAGAGGGGGCAAGCGGACATCTTGTTACACCCACCAGAGTTTTGCATTTCACAGTTATTTTTAACAGAAAACGGAGCTTATAAGTTCAAATATAGTATTTAGAAATCAGACAGAATATTGAATTTTAAAAGCAGCGGCAAATCTGCTGATTTCACAGGTTTGCTGATGTGACAGAACAGCGCTGCTTTTATAATTCAACATGTAAACAGTCCGATGGATTTCCAAATCCTCTATGTGACCTTATATGCTCTGTTTCCTGTTAAAAGTAACTGTGAAATGCGAAACTATGGTGGGTGTTACAAGATGCCTGCTTATCCCCTTCTCAGTGTATCATTACTATAGAGGAGTGCGAGGTTTAGCAAGATGGCGGCGACGGAACTTCACTTCCATTACCAATTCTGACAGGTCATCCTATCTGACGGAACACCGGCCAAGATTCGAGCCGTCTATCTTTTTCAGGATTTGTTTCCCTCTATTTTCACCTGAACATTCTGCCAGTAACATACTTTCTCTCCTAGCGTGACAATGCTCACTGACTGTACTGCATTTATTAGGGATGCACTGATACCTGTTTTTTTTAAGGGTGAGTATAGGTACCGATACTTTTGCTCAATTACTTGTTATTACCAATTACAGATACCGTCCGTGTGGCATGATTTGAGCCCATAAAAAATGGATGGGCTCAAATCGCAGTGCAAAGAATTTCATGCGATTTGAGCAGGAATGCTGTGCAATCCCTGTCTGAATCACATGCAGTTTCCTGCACCGCTCCTGTGTGAACCCAGGCTGAAGTCATTATGACAAGCTTAGGTTCCCACAGGAGCAGTGTGGGAAACCACATGTAATTCAGACAGGAATCACACCACATTCCTGTACAAATGACATGCGATTCTTTGCAGTGCGATTTGAGGACATTCATTTTGTATGGGCTCAAATTGCAACACAAATGTATCAGAGCATTTGCACGAGTACAAGTATTTGTGCAAATGCTTAGTATCGGCACCAGTATCGGTATCAGTGCAACCCTAGTATCTATGCAGGAGCAGCATTGTCACCCTAGGACAGAACTACAGAATAACTCCCCCCACTCTTTGGCATTACATAGGGGGAAATGTGTGTTCTGTAGCCTAGCCTTTCTTAACCAGGTTTCCGCAACTGTGGGTTCCTCCAGAGGTTGCTAATGCCCTATACACACGAGCGGAATTTACGATGGAAAAAAGTTGGATGTTTTTTCCGACAGAATTCCGCTCAAGCTTGGCTTGCATACACACGGACACACAAAAGTTCTCTGAACATTCGAGCGTTAAGAACGCGGTGATGTACAACACTACGATGAGGTGAGAAAAAGAAGTTCAATGCTTCCGAGCATGCGTCAAATTGTTTCCAAGCATGCATGTTTTTTTTCCCATCTGAATTGCATACAGACGAATGGATTTTCCGATAAGATTTCTTTATGGTGGAAAAATAGAGAACCTGCTCTCTTTCTAAGTCCGACGGAAAAAGTCTGATGGGGCATACACACTTTTTTTATTCCGACCGTGTGTACGCGGCATCAGGGTTCCTTGTGAAGAAAACTGGCAGATTGATCTGCATACACCCAAGATCAGGAATTTAATTCCCAGTTTTTGGATGTGGTTATTGCATCAACTATCTTTTTCAGGATTTGTTTCCCTCTTATTCACCTGAACATCCTGCCAGTAACATACTCCATGTCCTTGGGTGACAGTGCTTACTGACTGTACTGTATCTATGCAGGAGCAGCATTGTCACCCTAGGACAGAACTATAGAACCCCCCCCCCCCCACTCTTCGGCATAACATGGGGAAAAGAGTGTATTCTGTAGCCCAGCCAAGGTTCTGCAAAACCGTGGGGTTCCTACAGAGATTGCTAAGGAGAGAGCTGTGGCAGATTGATCTCCTACCTTCACTTACCACCATTGTATGTGTATGGGGATATGGGGATACTAGAATGTTCACTGTCTGTTTCTTTTCTAGCCTTTATTTATTTATTTTTTACAGTTACTTGTCAATTCACGCAGTGTTTTACACATACTGTATATTGTACATTCATATCAGTCCCTGCCCTCAAGGAGCTTACAATCTAAGGTCCCTAACTCACATTCATACATATACAACGGCCAATTTAGACAAGAGACAATTAACCTACCATCAAGTCTTTGGAGTGTGGGAGGAAACCAGGGTAAACAGAGGAAACCCACGCAGGCACAGGGAGAACATACAAATTACTTGCAGATAGTGCCATGGTTGGGATTCAAAACCAATGACCCTAATGTTGCTAGAAAGAAGTGCTTCCTAGCAAGGATTTCATTATGGTTATCAAGGAAACCCTATTCCCATCTCTGAACAACATACCGATCACACTAATGTAACATGAGCTGTAGATCTAAACATTTTAGTTAGGCTGGGTTCACACTATTGTGAATTGGATGCAGATTCTCTGCATCCAATTCGCAATAGCAGAAGGTTTTGACCGGCTCTCTATGGAGCTCTGGTGCAAAATTGCACAGGGGTCCTGTGCGTCTTTCAGCCAATTCAGACCTGAAATGATGAATGGGGGCGCACCTGACCCCTGCTTTGACCTGTATGCGCCGATTTTGTGAACCCAGCCTGAGGGTTCCCTGAGACCTGAAAACCATTTCATGGGTTCCTCCATGGTAAAAGGTCAAGAAAGACTGTTGCAGTCTCTATAGAAAGAAAGCTGGGAACAATGGTAATTGAAAGGATCAAGTTATTATCAGCTCACAAGATCTCTGGCACGATAAACAGGTATGTTTTTGCACTTACTGACTAACAGTGAAGAGCTTGAGTTCCGTCCAAACCAAAGTTTGGTCAAACCCAGAAGGCAGCTGTCAGTGCTGGGCTGATGAACTGTAGGCATTTCCGAAACAGATGGGCAGGGATGTTCCTCAACGTCATTGACCCAGTATAGTCATGTGGCTATATTGGGTCAATCATGTCACAAGGTCATTGTGTCGCCTACCTCTGTGTACTTGCATCTGTGGGGCAGGGAATCCCCTGCCTGTAGCTCATTGGTCCGGCATGGGTTCAGACACAACAAAATACTGTCACATGGAGGTAGCTTTGCACCACTTTGTACCACTTCCCAGTACACCAGACTAATCAAATATTTGTGTAGCGCTACCCCCGCAGGAGCCGATTGGATAGTTGTTTGCCTGGGTTGCCCATTGATTTATCCCCAGCCAGTCATAGGGTATTTTTAAACAGCCAGGTGCACACAATCTCCCTCTTGTTATTTGCAATGACCAGTCTAGAGAAACTGTTGATGTATGTTTTATTTGGAGAACCTGAATAGGAGAAGGGAATTAGTAGGATCAGGGTTTTTTTTCAGGGGGAACTTGGGGGAACTCAGTTCCACCACCTTTGGCTCAGACCCTTTGGTGCCTGCTCACCACAATCACTTGTAAACACAGAAGTCTGGTGTCTGTGTTTACAAGTGACAGCTTTGTAACCCTCTGAACTCTGCACTCTGTATGTAATGCAATTCTGGTATTTAATGCCCCTTTAAGACCCTTCTACTGTTTGTGAAATCTGAACGAGTCGTGGTTGAGTTCCTGCACCTATTTTCTGAGAAAAAAGCTCTGAGTAGGATACACACAATTAACTATTCACAGATGAGGACAACTCTCTTAATATAACTGTGCAGCAGTAGGTCCACACAGCAGCTGTACGGAATGAACAAGTCCCTTTGTAGCAGAAGGAACTCAGTGATTTTTGCCTCTTCAGGACACCAGCCAGTGTCCCCTTTAACTTACACCCAGCGACTGACTTCTAGCACCAGGATGGGGATTTAGCATCACAAGTCCCAGGGATCCCCTGTGGGGGGTCTGTACTCACAAGGCTCCTGAAGCATCAGCGGCAGCCTTCCTCAGTAGTAGCAGACCGGACCTGTGGACATCCTCCCTCAGTCAGCTTTTACAAGAACCAATGGGTTGCAGCTTCAATGTTTCAGGCCTTCAGGTTGCCCACCTGAGGTCACATGGCAGCTTGTGCTGAGAAGGAGCGGCAGGCCCCCTGCCCACCTGGACCCCTCTGTAGAGGAAAACCCAGAACTCACATGCTCATTAAATATAATTACGGTCACCCAGCATGCATTGGGGCACATCCCCTTCAAATTGGCCAGGGCTGTATGGATATTCATGCTCTTATCTGCCTGGTTACCACCCACTGTCCAGTACATTCCATATCTACTAGACCAGTGTGAAACTTCTTAAGACAGAATGAGCAGCACCAGAGAGCATTGAGCCAGACCCTGCTAAACAATCACAGCCTCAGTTAAGCAGACATCACATACATTTGCCAAGCTGTCTGCCTGTTAAGCAGAGAAACCAAAAGCTATATAAACTCACTCTAGCACCTACCTAGGAGGGCGCTACATTTGTTGGTGCAGCAACTTATGGCTTCCACCCTACTGAATCACTGGTGGAGCAGATTTTCAACTACTTTCATGTAATTAAACTGATACTATAGGTTTGATATAAAAAAAATAACAAACACGTCATACTTACCTCCACTGTGCAGTTCGTTTCGCACAGAGTTGGCCCGAACATCCTCTTCTGGGGTCCCACGTCGGCTCTCTTGGCTCCTCCCCGCATCAGACAACCCCCTCTGGAAAGCTCTCTCCCAAGGGGGTTACCTTGCGGGCACGCTCCCGTGTCCAGCAGGACTCGGCGCCGCCCCCGGCGCCCGCGTCACTGGATTTGATTGACAGCAGTGAGAGCCAATGTCTGCGCTGCTATCAAACTATCCAATAAAGAGCCGAAAACCCGCGGAGAGAGCGACAGCGGGATCAGGTCCACTGAAATACGGGGCTCAGGTAAGTAAAACAGGGGGGGCTGGGGGGCCGGACACTGCAAGGTGTTTTTTTACCTTAACTTCTTGAGACCCGCGCTATAGCCGAATGACGGCTACAGTGCGGATCTGAATATCCAACTGGACGTCAATTGACGTCCGCCCCTTTGGGCGTTCCCCGCGCGCACTCCAGAGCGCGCAGTGGGGAAACTCTGTGTTGGCCGTGTCCCTTGGACACAGCCAATTACAGATCGCCGCGAACGGCCAATCAGAGTGGCCGGTTACGATGCGATCTGTGTGGCCAATGAGAGATGATCTCATATGTAAACATATGAGATCATCTCTCATTGCCGGCTCTCACAGAGACAGCGTCCTGTCTCTGGAGAGGAGACCGATCTGTGTCCCTTGTACATAGGGACACAGATCGGTCACCTCCCCAGTCAGCCCCCTCCACCTACAGTTAGAACACAATGCAGGGAATACATTTAACCCCTTCCTCACCCCCTAGTGTTAACCCCTTCAATGCCAGTCACATTTATACAGTAATTAGTGCATATTTATAGCACTGATCGCAGTATAAATGTGATTTTTTTTTTTTACCAAGAATATGTAGAAGAATACGTATCGGCCTAAACTGAGAAAAAAAATGTGTTTTTTTTTTTTTAATTGGCATATTTATTATAGCAACAAGTAAAAAATATTGTATTTTTTTTCAAAATTGTCGCTCTTTTTTGTTTATAGCGCAAAAAATAAAAACCGCACAGGCGATCAAATACCGCCAAAAGAAAGCTCTACTTGTGGGGAAAAAAGGACGTCAATTTTTTTTGGGAGCCACGTCGCACGACCGCGCAATTGTCAGTTAAAGCAACGCAGTGCCGGAAGCTGAAATTTCACCTGGGCAGGAGGGGGGTATATGTGCCCAGTAAGCAAGTGGTTAATGCATAGGATGCATTAAGGTAAAAAAACACAAAGGTTTACAACCCCTTTAAAAACATCCGAAAAACTGCATTACAATTCTTTGCAGATTTATGTGAGATCAAATATCAGGTACACAGCTAACCCTAGACGCGTTTCATACCTTATTAACGGCCTAAGCACCGACCTACCAGTGCGAAACGCATCATGGTAAAAGCTGTGTACCTGATGAATTTGTCCCTTTGATCTTAAATAAATCTCTGATTATTGAATTCTCGGTCTTCTTTCCTTATTTGAAGGTATTGGCATCCTAGGCAAGGCTGAGGCTTTTAGAGAGCAGCTGTATGTGGATTGAGCCGGAGTCCCCGGTGGCAGCAATGTCATTTTATTTGCAGATTTTCCGTTACTCGCTCCCCTCTAATAAAGACCTTGTATCCCGGCCCAGTTTATAGAAGGACACATTACCTGGGTTTTGGCCTGGTCTGGGTTTTTTTTTTTCTATTACACAGCATTTCTGTAAGATAAAAGCAGACCTCCTGTAGAAGAAGGAAGAAAGGTCTTGTCTTGTACCAATTAACCAGCCCATTTGACTTCCCTTTGCCTTATCACATCCCTGTCCCAAAATAGTTTCTCTAGACCAGAAATTCAGTAATTACAACCAGATGTTTGCAGAACGCTGAGAGAAAAAGAATACCTGAACTGGCTGTGTGCTGGGAAAACTTACCATTTCCTGCGCAGATAGTTATTAGGACGGGACTTTTTTTTATTAACTTTACACGAGTGTTAATTAATTCTCAAGGTATTTCTTGTAATTTAAATGACTAAAATCCTAGGTCAGCAAATTTTAAAATACATACAGTTTATTTAGTATTCAGTTTGTTAAGATGCCAGATAAAGACAGCAAATTTCTTTAAAAATATTTTTTGAAGTGCGAACCATAGAAAAAGACGGAATTTACCATGTGCTCCATGGTGGGGGGGGGGGGGACCTTATCTCAGGCTCCCCTTTACTTGTATACCCACTTCTATACCGGGACTATTCTGGCACTCCTCTCCTACGTGTAAAAATCATAGGGGCAGATCCACAAAGATAATTTAAAATTTCAAATATTGTGCGTCGTATCTTTGTTTTGGTATCCACAAAACAAGATACGACTAGATCCGACAGGCGTACGTCTTAGTATGCCGTCGAATCTAAGCTGCAATTTTTCGCCGGCCGCTAGGTGGCGTTTCCGTCGAATTCCGCGCTGAGTATGCAAATTAGCTAGTTACGGCGATCCACGAACGTACGTCCGGCCGGCGCATTATTTTTACTTTGTTTGCGTTCGGCTTTTTTCCGGCGTATAGTTAAAGCTGCTATTCTGAGGCGTACTCAATGTTAAGTATGGCCGTCGTTCCCGCGTATAATTTTGAAATTTTTACGTCGTTTGCGTAAGTGGTTTGTGAATAGGAATTTGCGTAGAATGACGTCACAGTCGCAAGCATTGGCTGGTTCCGGTTTAATTTCGAGCATGCAAAATGGGATACCCCCACGGACGGCGCATGCGCAGTACAAAAAAAACATTGTTTACGTCGGGTCACGACGTATTTACATAAAACACGCCCCCATTACTTCCATTTGAATTCCGCGCCCTTACCCCGCCAGAGATACACTACGCCGCCGTAACTTACGGCGCAAATTCTTTCAGGATTCGAAAAAAAAACAGATAAGTTACGGTAGCGTAGCGTATCCTAGATACGCTGCGCCCGGCGCAAAGGTACGAGGATCTGCCCCATAATTTTTTTGCTAGAAAATTACTCAGACCCCCCAAACATGATATATATTTTTTTAGCAGATACCCTAGGTAATAAAATAGCAGTCATTGTAACTTTTTATCTTGCACGCTATTTGCGCAATCATTTTTCAAACGCCTTTTTAAAAAAAAAAAAATCATGAATTACAAAATAACAAAACAGTAACTTTAGCCCAATTATTTTGTATAATGTGAAAGATGATGTTACGCTGAGTAAATAGATACCCAACATGTCACACTTTAAAATTGCACACACTTATGGAATGGCGCCAAACTACGGTACTAAAAAATCTCGATAGGTGACGCTTTAATGCTAGAATTGTTGCTCACGCTGTAACGCACGCGGCGATACCTCACATGTGTGGTTTGCACGGCATTTACATATGTGGGTGGGACTTACGTGTGTATTCGCTTCTAAGCGCGAGCTACCGGGGGACAGGAGCATTTTAAATATTTTTTTAATTATGTTTTTATTTTACTTTTTTTGTTACACTTTTTTTACATTTTTTTTTTGATCGCTTTTATTACTATTTCAAGAAATGTAAACATCCTTTGTAATGGGAATGGTTTGTGACAGGTCCTCAATAAGACCCCACATCTCTCCTCCAGGCTGTAAAGCATGAGATCGAGAAAAAAATTCACAATTTAATGCTTACTAGCCGCGATCGCGGCTTTGTTTACATCCAGGGCCCGGGCGTGATGTCATAACATCGCGTCCGAGCCTCCTACAGTCATAGAGATGACCGGAAATCTCTATGATCGTCATCCTGTACTGGACAATTCTTTCTCCGGGTCCCTGAGAGATCCCCCGAGCATTTGATGGGCACAGTAGCGGCAATTGATGGGCACACTGGCAGCAGTTGATGGGCACAGTAGCAGCAGTCGATGGGCAAAGTGGCAGCAGTTGATGGGCACAGTAGAGGCAGTTAATGGGCACACTGGCAGCAATTGATGGGTACAGTGTCAGCAATTGATGGGCACACTGACAGCAATTGAAGGGGCACAGTAGCGAAAATTGATGAGCACACTGGCAGCAATTGATGGCCACAGTAGCGGCAATTGATGGGCACACTGGCAGCAATTGATGGGCACAGTGTCAGAAATTGATGTGCACAGTGTCAGCAATTGATGGGTACAGTATTTGCCTTTGATGGCACAGTGGTGGCAATTGATGGCACAGTGGCTGCATTTGATGGGCATAGTGGCTCCATTTCGTGGGCATAGTGGCTGCAATTGATGGGCACAGTAGCTGCGTTTGATGGGCACAGTGGCTGCAATTGATGTTTTTTTTTTTTTTCAGTTTGTTTGCGCCCCCCAAAAATTTTGAGCACCAGCCACCACTGCACCAGGGCCTACCCTTCTATCTTAGAGCTCCTGGTAGAGTTTTTAAAGGAAGTCGCTCAGACATTTTTTTGGCCTCATAATCTCGTCAGACAGAGGCTTCCTAAACCATCATTTGCTCCTCTGTGTAGTGCACATTTTTTGTAGCTTGGTTCAGATTACCAATGACTTTAATGGAGCTTGTGGTTTGGAAATGCCAGAAAGAAAGACAACTGATCTAACTTTTCTGAAATTTGCTTATCTCTATATGGAAGTCATCCTGGGGGGGGAAGGGTTTACTAGCCAACACACTATGACCTGAAGTATGTAGATACCCTAAAAGGCATCAGCTTACAGTAACCAGTAACAACCAATCAGAAAATCAACAGACTGAATTCTAGAAACTTATACTGAATGGATAAAGAGAATATTTTTAAAACAGGAAATGACCAACCACTGAACATTTTTTTGCCTCCGCATACTTATCGGAATTGTCAACACATTTAAGTACATTGGCCCACATGCACATCTGAACAAGTCACATTTACTACAGTTTTCCGAACACCTGGAATTCCAATTATTTTAAGTGTGATATCAAGCTGTCAAGCATAATATTTTCTGTACGGTGTTACATTTGCCGGCACCGAACACACCGCCCCTCACTGTAGAGACAGAGCCCACTTCAATGCAATGCACCTTCTATTCTTTTCTCCCCAAAGTAGATGTAGCTAGGTAATAGTTAATGCTGCCCCAGCTGGGAAGTTGAGAGTTAATTATGTTCCCAGGTTTTTTTTTGGTGGGCTTTACTGGGTCCAACCAATTGGTTCCGTGTGATATAAAAGGAAGAGGGGGTTTAAGCCCAGGGCATGAAAACTTTGGAAAAACCTAGGGGTTTTTGTGTTGCTGTTCTGCCAGAGTCTGGATATCCTGTGATGTGCCAAAGTCAGGGCTCCCACTGCCCAGGAGGATCGCTGGAGCTTGTAGTCCTTCTTGAACGCACCAACTATAGATTCAGCCAAAGCTGCACTTTTTCCTAAGCAGGTATGCTGGGGCAGCCACAAGCCTGAAGTTAGGGACTAGGGATGTTAGGGAAATGTTTGCACTTTATTTCAGCCTGCTGTCTTTGTCATCTAGTTAATTTATTTAAAGCGGAGGTTCACCCTTAGAGAGCACATTTTCCCCCTAGATGGATGCTCGTTTTGTCTAGGGGAATCGGCTAGTTGTTTTAAAATATGATCCGTACTTACCGTTTACGAGATGCATCCTCTCCGTCGCTTCAGGGTATGGGCTGCGGGAATGGGCGTTCCTTCTTGATTGACAGTCTTCCGAGAGGCTTCCGACGGTCGCATCCATCGCGTCACGATTTTCCGAAAGAAGCCGAACGTCGGTGCGCAGGCGCAGTATAGAGCTTCTTTCGGCTACGAGTAACGCGATGGATGCGACCGTCGGAAGCCTCTCGGAAGACTGTCAATCAAGAAGGAATGCCCGCTCCCGAAGACCCATACCCGGAAGCAACGGAGAAGATGCATCTCGAAAACGGGTAAGTACTGCTCATATTTTAAAACAAATAGCCGATTCCCCTAGACCAAACGAGCATCCATCTAAGGGGAAAAGGGCAAAAATTAAATAAATGGGTGAACTCCCGCTTTAAGTAAAGCTTTTGGAACTTTGTCTCTGCCTGGTCTGAAGTTACTAAAGCGGTGTAATGCAAGGAACCGACACATATAGTCTAAATCCTGGGTCACTAAACACCTTGGGGTATGAAGACAGCGGTTCAATGTGTTCATACAGTGTGAAGACACAAGTGGTTGTCAAGGGTAACAGAGGTTTCTCTAGTAACCTGTCATAAGCGTGTAAGTGTAATGCCGCGTACACACCATCGTTTTCTGCGATGGAAAAAAACGTCATTTTCAAAAACGTCAATTTAATTGACCGTGTGTGGGCAAAAACGTCGTTTTATGTCTTCTAAAAAACGACAGAAAAAAATTGAAGCATGCTTCAATTTTATGTGTCGTTTTTGGCCGACGTCGTTTTCTGTGTTCTAAACATTGACCGTGTGTACGTAAAAACGTCGATTTAAGCCCGCGCATGCTCAGAAGCAAGTTAGGAGACGGCAGCGCTCATTCATGTAAAACGACTGTTCAGAATGGAATCAGCACATTCGTTAAGGTGTTTTTCAGCTTATAGACAAGAAAACGAAATTTAAAGCACAGTCACTGAAAATCACGAATCGTATCTCACCAAACTTTTACTAACACGCAGCAACACGATATCAGCAAAAGAGGCCGTCTTCCGCATGGAAACGACCCTTTATAGTGACGTCGTGCGTGATTGACGGAACTGCGCTGTGCTAGAGCGTTGTGAAAAAGCGATGGTGTGTATGCTACGTCGTTGTTCAAATTGAAGTTTGAAAAATGACGTTTTTTTAAAGCACATAAAGCGTCGCATTTTTCCATCGCAGAAAACGATGGTGTGTACGCGGCATAACAGGTGAGATAGCCTCTTGCAGCAAAGGAGATTTTGTCAGCACTCCTTCGACAGCGATCCATCTCCCATAGCAACGAGCACAGGTCTGCACTGCCAGGACCATAATCCTGTGCAAGTACGGGACACAAAGAGTTAAATGAAGTGCGCGCATGGAGTCCATACTAGATGCATGGTGGGTCCCAATATCATTACTGAGAGTAAGGTCGTGGTGATACGCTGGACAGGTGGAAGTAGCATTGGGTCACTATTCCTCCCAATGATACCAACAATGGGACACTATTCCTCCCACTGACACCAACAATGGGACACTACTCCTCCCACTGATACCAACACTGGGACACTATTCCTCCCACTAATACCAACAATGAGACACGATCCCTTGCACTGATACCAACACTGGGACACTATTCCTCCCACTGATACCAACAATGAGACACTATTCCTCGCACTGATACCAACAATGGGACACTATTCCCCCCACTGATACCAACAATGGGGCACTATTCCTCCCACTGACACCAATGATGGCACACTACTCCTCCCACTGACAACAACAATGGGGCACTATTCCTCCCACTGATACCAATAATGGAGCACTATTCCTTCCACTGATGCCAATGAAGTGGGCACAATTCCTCCCCCTAATACCCAAGATGGGGAACTGTTGGGTCCCCCTAAAGTCTAAAAAACAGTAAGGTAGCCCTTTGTTTAGAAGGATTGAATACCCCTGCTCTAGGGCACAATACTAAATAAGAACCAGTTATTCTTTTTATTTAGTTACCCATTGAATAAAAAAAAAATATATAATAATGCATTTTAAATACAACTAGTATGATTAGTTGCAATTGGCTTGGTATCACCTTGTCATTATTTGTAGAGCAGCACTATTCACTGGCAGAGGGAGGAGCAGTGCTTGGACTAATCACGTTTGCTGTATGCACATGTGCTAGCAAGGAGCATATTGACAGAAGGAGTGAGCAGGGAGGTGACTTCATTAGTTTGTTGCTGTGCCCTTAATGACCAGTTGCTGGTTGTGGGCAAGGAAGTGACCCAGTTGTGTTTCTTAGTTACATAGGTCACCAACCTGTCTGTAAGTTGTGACTGGCTGTGAGCAGGCCCGTCGGAACCCGACAGGCAAAGCAAGCATTTGCCTCGGGCCCCGAGCTGACCAGGGGGCCCCCGAGCTGGCCAGGGGCCCCAGCAGGGAGGGCCCTTGCCGCACCGCTGCGTCCTCCTGCAGTCCGGTCGGCCGTGTACCATAACCGACCGGACTGCAGGAGGATGCAGCGATGCAGCAAGGGCCCTCCCTGCTGGGGCCCCTGTGCGGACACCAACATCTGCCGGCGTGTGCGTGGTGCGAGGATAGAGGTAAGTCGCCAACCCCCCCCCCGCTTCTCAACTTAAAAACTGAAATGTCACTCAGAAATACTCTGAAACACTCAGAATACTCAGTTCCAGAGTGTTTTCAAGCCTTTCCGAGGGTTTCCGAGATCAGCCCAGCTGTCCCCGAGTGTTTACGAGGCTTTCTCCGGCGCCCCCCACCTCTGGCCACATGCGGTATTGCATGCCATAGAAGTCAATGCAGAACGTATTATCTTAGTTTACACTGACTTCTATAGGGAAACTCGCTTTGATATGCGATTGCTTTGGATTGCAAGCATTCTCCTGGGGCGGATTATGCTCGTAAACCAAGTTTCCACTGTATATGTATTTTAACTTTGTATTTAGCCTGGAATCTAGCTTTAACAGCTCACTTAGTTTACTTACTGCCTAGAGTAGCTTTTTTAACGCTACATGATGACTTTTTCATTGATTATTAGTAAAGCCTTCTCATTTTTTTTTAGTGTCTCTGTGATCCTACGACTCGTTTACGAGAAGCAATACAAGATACATTGAAAAGTTTAAGACCTGCAATCAAGATATCAGTATGTATCATTATTAGCGGGATAATGCATGTATTAGTGATGAGACCTAGCTCGGAATAAAAGTGAATCAATCAACTCCATAGCAGAGAATGAAGCCACATAAATCAGCCGGTGTAAATCAGAACGGCGCTAATGAAAAAGTGAGGTTTAATTACCTATGAAAATGGACCTCTCTTTTGTTCATACACAACATTAATTGAGGTCTGCGGCTAAGCAAAATGGAGTCCGCCCCGCAGGCTTGCTGCAATAGCTGCTAATACATATAAGAAAATTGCATTCCATTTAAAGGTAATGTTGCTAATCCTTAATGGGATACTCAAATATAAGCTGATCCAATAGTTTCATAAAATTGTTACCTATTCTGTACTCACCCCTACAGTCCTGATGTAGCAACAACATACAGCTGGTGCTCTTCATGGACATGGGCATCTGCATCAATTTTTTTTTGGGGGGTGGGGGGAGTTAAAAGCAAAGGGCCAAATCCACAGCCCCGCAGCGCAACGTAACTTAAGTGATTTAAGTTACACTGCCGCAAATTTCCTAAGTTAGGTATCAATCCACAACACACTTACCTGGAAATTTGCGGCGGTGTAACTCAAATCCGTCCAGCGCAAGGCGTGACGAATCGAATGGGGCGAGTCCCATTTAAATTAGGCGCGCTCCCGCGCCGGACGTACTGCGCATGCTCCGTCGGGTAACTTACCTGACGTGCATTGCGCTAACTGACGTCGCTCCGACGTCATTTGCTTAGACGGTAACGTAAATGGCGTCCAGCGCCATTCACGGACATCTTACACAAACGACGTAGAGTTTGAATTTTCGACGCGGGAACGACGGCCATACTTAATAGGGCTTAGTCAAATAGGACTCAGCCCTATTTTTACACGGCGTAACTCGACGTAAACGACGTAGCATTAGAGCGACGGGCCCGTCGGAGCGTTCGTGGATCGCCGTAAGTGTTCATTTGCATATTCTAGGCCGGCCGCAATGGCCTCGCCACCTAGCGGCCGGCCTAGAATTGCATCCTTAAGATCCGACAGTGTAATTCAATTACACATGTCGGATCTTCTGTCTATCTCTTGGAAACTGATTCTGTGGATCAGTTCCAAAGATAGAAACAGGGATACGACGGAGTATCAGTAGATACGCCGGCGTATCCCTTTTGTGGATTACCCCCAAAGTTGCCATAGCAGGAAGCAGGACCGTCTTAAAGGAACACTAAGGCCCCATACTCACGAGCAAACATGTCTGCTGAAACTGGCCCGCAGGCCAGTTTCAGCAGACATGTTTGGTCGTGTGTGGGCGCGAGCGGGCCGAATTCCAGCAAACATTTGCCCGCCGGGCCTTTTCCCAGCAGACAAATATTCCTGGACTTGTTTTAAAACAGCCCGCTGGAATTCAGCCCGCTCGGACATGTACGGTCGTCAGTACAGACCTACCATACATGTCCAGGCGCCCGCCGTCCCTCGCATGCGTCGAATGACTTCGACGCATGCGTGGAAGCATTTTAAAGGCGGGCCGCCCACGTCGCCGCGTCATTGTCGCGGCGACACCGCGTCATCGACGCGGCGACACCGCGGACACGCCCCGCGTATTGTTTACGCGCGGACTTCTGTACGATGGTGTGTACAACCATCGTACAGAAGCCCTCTGGCAGACATGTATGGTGAAAACGGTCCGACGGACCGCTTTCACCATACATGTTTGTCCGTGTGTACCCGGCCTAAAGGTTCGTTTTTTATTAGATCAATTGATTGCTGTATGCTAGAGCATTTAAATATCACTTACCTCGTTTTTCCTTTTGACCTCCAAAATACAGTAATCCAGGTTTGAAAATGCCATTTCCTGTCTCTCCTCTCCTTGCTTTCCACCAGCATCTGAGCCGTTTTGCATGGTGGAAAGCAGAATGTGCTCACCCCCTCCCTAAGACTACAGCCCTGCGTGAAGATGCTCTCTTATCTCTCACAGGCATGGAGGCTAATGCCGCGTACACACCATCACTTTATGTGATGAAAAAAAACGACACTTTCTGTGAAGTAAAAAACGACGTTTTTGAAACTTCAATTTTCAAAGACGAAGTTGCCTACACACCATCGTTTTCTCACAATGATCTTGCAAAGTGAGGTTACGTTCCACCACGTTTTACCATTGAAGCTTGCTTCTGGGCATGCGTGGATGAAAAAACGTCTTAGAAAACGACGTTTTTTGCTACACACGGTCAATTTCTGTGAAGTAAAAAGTGCACTTTTGAAAAACGACACATAAAATTGAAGCATGCTTCAATTTTTTTTGGTCGTTTTTTACAAGACATAAAACGACGTTTTCCCACACACACAGTCAATTAAAGTGACGTTTTTAAAAACGTCATTTTTTTTCATCACATAAAGTGATGGTGTGTACGCGGCATAAGCCTAATGGGAACTGTAGTTCCCATTAGGCCGTGATGTAGCAAGAATGAATGCGCACCGCAAACCAGGAAGTCAGTGAGAATAATGATTCAGGAGTGACGGAGGTGAATAAAACCGCTCGATTTCAACAGGTATCAAACTAGTTATAATGCAAAACATTACTTTTTACTTTATCAGCTTCTGTCAGACTTTAATTTAAGAGGAAAATATTTTTGTCTTTACAACCCCTTTAACCCCTTCCATGTTTATAGCGCAAAAAATAAAAACCACAGAGGTGATCAAATACCACCAAAAGAAATATTTGTGGGAAAAAAAGGACGCCAATTTTGTTTGGGTACAATGTCGCACTTGTCAGTAAGGCTGCATTCACACCTTGGCGTATTTACGCCCGACGCTCGTGCCGCTGGAGGGGTGATTTAACATTGATGTCTATGGAGATGGGTCACATCTCCACGCCGAACGCCGAAACGCTGTACGCCTGAAGCTCAAAACAAGTCCCGGACCCTTTTTTTCAGGCGGCTTTCGGCGTTCGGCATAGACAACAATGTTAACAATGTTTTGTAAAAAAAAAAAAAAGGTTAAAACGACTTGTTTTGTCGCGGCATATCGCGGTACAATACGCCGCAATTTGTCACGGCAAAATACGCCGCATAATAGTGTGAATGCAGCCTTAAAACAACGCAGTGCTGTATCGCAAAAAATGGCCTGGTCATTGAGCAGCCAATTTTTTCGGGGCTGAAGTGGTTAAAGGACACAACATACAGGGATATGGGAAACCATTATAGACACTGATACACATACACAGGTTAAACTGGATGGACTATTGACTTTTTTCAGCCTTACCGACTATGGGCCAGATTCACGAAGAATAGCGGCGTAACGTATCGTACATACGTTACACCGCCGCAAGTTTTCATCGCAAGTGCCTGATTCACCAAGCACTTGCGATGAAAACCTACGCCGGCGGCCTCCGGCGCAAGGCATGCCAATTTAAATGTGCATGTGCCATTTAAATTAGGCGCGCTCCCGCGCCGGACCTACTGCGCATGCTCTGTTCCGTAATTCCCCTCGTGCTTTGCGCGCCGTGACGTAATTTTTTCGAACGGCGACGCGCGTAGCGTAATTCCGTATTCCCGGACGGCTTACGCAAACGACGTTATTTTTAAAATTTCGACGCGGGAACGACGGCCATACTTTATACAGCACATACGTGTGCTGTGTAAAGTTAAGGCACCAAAAAAAAAGACTAACTTTGCAACGGGAAACTAGACTAGAGGCGTCGTAGCGAATGCGGAAAACCGGCGGGAATCGCCGTAACTCCTAATTTGCATACCCGACGCTGGTTTATGACGCGAACTCCCCCCAGCGGCCGCGGTATTGCATCCTAAGATCCGACAGTGTAAAACAATTACACCTGTCGGATCTTATGGCTATCTATGCGTAACTGATTCTATGAATCAGTCGCATAGATAGAACAACAGATACGACGGCGTATCAGGAGATACGCCGTCGTATCTGCTTTGTGAATCTGGCCCACTGTAACTATGTACAGTATGTACTGGACTTTTATACATTTTATCTTCCCAAAGAAACATCTTGCACTCTTTGCAATCACTTTTATTCATGTCATCAGTTTCCGGAAGCACCTATATCTGTGAGCAACTATTTTCAAGGATGAAGCACATGAAGGGCAAAATTACAACCAAAATATCTGATGAGCACCTTGAGAATTCATTGAGAATTGCTACTCCATCCATCCAACCAGGTATTGATGCGTTTGTTTATCAAAAACAGTGTCAAATATCGCACTAGTTTTTTGTTGCCTTCTTTTACTTTTATAATAAAAAATATTACAAAAAATGTAAAAGTTGGATTACTCAGGTACCTAGGGCCAGATTCTCGTACCTGCAGCGCAGCGTAACGTATCCCGTTTACGTTACACTGCCGCAAGTTTTCAGTCTAAGTGCCCGATCCACAAAGCACTTACCTGGAAACTTGCGGCGGTGTATCGTAAACACGTCCGACGCAAGGCGGCCCAATTCAAATGGGGCGGGTACCATTTAAATTAGGCGTGCTCCCGCGCCGGACGTACTGCGCATACTCCGGTCGCAAGTTTCCCAACGTGCTTTGCGCGAAATTACGACGCGCCGACGTGTTGAGAATCGCGACGTGCGGAACGTACTTACGCCGGGAAAACAAAAAAATTCAAAAGCGACGCGGGAAAGACGGGCATACTTTAACATGGTGGAGTAATTTTACACCATGTTAAAGCAGCCCTATCTTTGCGATGGAAATCTAACACTTGCGACGACATAACGACGGGAAAAACCTTTGTGGATCGCCGTAACTGCTAATTTGCATACCCGACGCTGGTTTACGACGCAAACTCCCCCCAGCGGCGGCCGAAGTATTGCATCCTAGGATGCGACGGTGTAATTCAATTACACCTGTCGGATCTTAGGGCTAGCTATGCGGAACTGATTCTATGAATCAGTCGCATAGTTAGAACGGCCCTAAAACAGAGATATGCCGTCGTATCTCTTTTGTGAATCTGGCCCATTATCTATATCTTGTGATCTGCCCGACTTTTTCTGCTCATGAGTTATCCTTATTGTAATGCCGCGTACACACGATCGGACATTCCGACATCAAAACCGTGGATTTTTTTTTCCGACGGATTGTTCGCTCAAACTTGTCTTGCATACACACGATCACACAAATGTTGTCGGAAATTCCGAACGTCAAGAACGCGGTCACGCACAACACTGAGCTGAGCTGAGAAAAATTTAATTCAATGGTTCCGAGCATGCGTCAAATTGATTCCGAGCGTGCGTAGGATTTTTGTGCGTCGGAATTGGCTACAGACAATTGGAATTTCCAACAAGAACTTTTGTTGCCGGAAAAATTGAGAACCAGCTCTCAAACATTTGTTGTCGTAAATTCCGACAGCAAATGTCCGATGGAGCCTACACACGGTCGGATTTTCCGACAACAAGCTCACATGGAACATTTGTTGTCGGAAATTCCGACCGTGTGTACGCGGCATTAGTGTGTTTTATGTGTGGCCCAAGACAATTCCTCTTCTTCCAATGTGTCCCAGGAAGGTCAAATGGTCGGACAACCCTTGTATTAGGCTTTACAGTCAGGCAACTAGCATTTTCAGACTTGAGGTCATCAATGGCCACCCCTGCACGTCTCTCAGCACAGGTTTCCTTTAAGTTGAACGTCCTGGAAGTGGCTCACAAAGTCAGGACATTGTTGTTTATCCTACATGGCTGCACCCAGCCTAATCTGTCCTCCCGATATCACAGGTTACAGAGCTGTTTCCGTCCTCTCTCTACCTTTCTATCTGCCCCGCACAGCACAGGGGGCTGCTGATGAGAGCTTCCTGTTTGTTCTCACTCCTTCTGCTCATGATAAATACAACTAAGCTTTCTTCTCTTTGTGAAACAAATAATAAAAAAGACAGCTGCTAGATTCACGGAAGAAGCATGTTGAAATTTCACAAAAAGTCCCTTTTGTCAGCTTCTTCTCAGGTTAAAAATGTAACAATACAAGGCCTGACAACACGGAAAAAAAAAGTGTCTATTTCAAGCCTTGTAATAAAAGTCCTTTTATGGGGATGGGAGGAGCCACAGAGATTCAAGTAACCTGAGCTACTGAAAAATGAAGATTAATAATAATAGTAGCAACACCAATATTCAACATTCTGTGGCCCGGATTCAGATAGAGATACGACGGCGTATCTCCTGATACGCCGTCGTATCTCTGATTTCCGACGGTCGGATCTATGCGGCTGATTCATAGAATCAGGTTCCGCATAGATCTCTCTAAGATCCGCCAGGTATAAGTGACTAACACTGTCAGATCTTAGGCTGCAATCTCCCGCTGGCCGCTAGGTGGCGTTTCGTTTTTTGTACGCGACGAATATGCAAATGAGGAGTTCTGCCCGATTCAGAAACGAACGCCCGCCCGACGTTTTTTTTTTTTACGTCGCTTGCGTTCCGCTTTTTCCGGCGTATAGTTACCCCTGCTATGTGAGGGGTATCCTATGTTAAAGCGGTTCTCCACCCTAAAGTGGAGTCCCGCTGATCGGAACCCTCCCCCCTCTGGTGTCACATTTGACACCTTTCAGGGGGGAGGGGGGTGCAGATACCTGTCTAAAGACAGGTATTTGCACCCACTTCCGGCCACACGCTACGGGCAAAAGACGGGTTTTTCTGACTTCCCGTCTGTCGCCCGTTGTGTGCTGGGAACACTCGGCTCCCAGCACACAGCGTGTGAGCCAATCGGCGGGCGCAGCGCGACTCGCGCATGCGCCGTAGGGAACCGGGTAGTGAAGCCGCAGCACTTCACTTCCTGGTTCCCTCACCGAGGATGGCGGGGGGGAGCAGCAGAGTGACGAGTGATCGCTTGTCCTCTGCTGCGATCGGCGCTGGACTCCAGGACAGGTAAGTGTCCTAATATTAAAAGTCAGCAGCTGCAGTATTTGTAGCTGCTGGCTTTTAATATTTTTTTCCCATGGCACATCCGCTTTAAGTATGGCCGTCGTTCCCGCGCCGAGTTTTGAATTTTTACGTTGTTTGCGTAAGTCGATTCAGAATACGGCCGGACGCAAGTTACGCTCACGACGAAACCGATGACGTCCTAGTGACGTCATTTGGAGCGATGCACGCTGGGAAAAATCGCGGACGGCGCATGCGCTGATGGATCGGCGCGGGGACGGGCCTGATTTAAATTGTAGACGCCCCCTAGCCACGGAATTTGAATTCCGCCGGGGGATTTACGATACGCCGCCGCAAGTTTTGAGGTAAGTGCTATCTGAATACAGCACTAGCCTCAAAAACTTGCGTCGGCGGATCGTAAATCAGATAGATTACGCGGATCTAAAGATCCGCTAATCTATCTGAATCTACCCCAATATGTCTAATTGTAAAGGCTAAAAGAATGGGCAGCCGCACCTCCAAAAAAAAACCCTTGGATTGTCTTTAATTAAAGAAGATGACAAATACACTACAAAACACAGCAGAACAGTGGAGATAGCAGCCTACGCGTTTCACACTGCAGTCAGTGCTTAATCATGGCTAACCATAATCATGGTTAGCCATGATTAAGCACTGACCGCAGTGTGAATTTAATTAAAGACAACCGAAGGTTTTTTAAAGCAGGGTTCCGGGCATGCATTTTTTTATTTTTTTGCAAGCTAAAATTAATCACATTAAATAGTCCCTAAAACATATTAATAGCTCCCCAATCGTTCCAGAAATCATTGCACTTGCCTTATATCCTCCAGCTCATGTTGTGGCCGTATCCATCATATGTGTGGGCATGTGGGCAGTTCCTTTTTCTTCCTGGTTTTCAGGGAGAGGTGCATGCCGGGCGATTTTTAGGCACAGTAATGCCCAATGCCAAGTGTCATCATTTCTCAGGAGGCAATGGGGTCTTAGGACAGGAAGTTGAACCACCTAGGACCAGGAACTAGGCAGATTACAAAATCTGCCTAGTAACAGCCAGATAGAAGTGAGTGAGACTCGGCTGATCACAGATCGAATGAAGGGGTCGATCCCGATCCCTTACCACGTGATCAGCTGTCAGCCAATGACAGCTGATCACGTGATGTAAACAGAGCTGGTAATTGGCTATTTTTTTTCCTCATGCTGATAGCGTGAGGAGAAAAAAAAAAGCAGATCGCCGGCGGCTAACAGTAGGACATCAGAATCAGGGAGAGCTGCCGCCAGCTCATCTTTGCCCATCTGTGCCACCTGCCAGTGCCACCTACCAGTGCACACCAGTGTCACCTACCAGTGCCCACCAGTGCCACCTACCAGTGCCCACAGTACCACCCATCAGCGCCCACAGTGCCACCTATCAGTGCCACCAATCAGTGCCTCATTAACAGTGCTGCCCATCAGTGTCACCTACTAGTGCCCATCAGTGTCAACTACCAGTGCCCATCAGTTTCACCTACCAGTGCCCATCAGTGCCACCTATCAGTACCCATCAGTGCCATCTATCAGTGTCCTTCAGTGCCCATCAGTGCCACCCATCAGGGCCCATCGGTGCAACTTACCAGTGGCCATCAGTGCCACCTTATCTGTCCCCATCAGTGCCGCCTATCGTTGCCCACCAGTGCAGGCTCATCAGCGCATATCAATGAAGGAGAAAAATTACCTGTTTGCAAAATGTTATAACAAACTATGAACTCCTAGCTGCCCATGACTGCACACCATAGCGCTATACAGAACATTGAGAAGAACTGAGCGAATAAAAAAAAAAAATAGCTATGCCAATGAGTTGGTGGACTGGAGTCCATCATTAGCTCCTCCAGGTGAATATTCTCTTCCACCAATGCTTTAGTGAACTGGTAAAACATTCTGCGGGTACAACTTGGAGCAGCAGGAACAGAGGCTGAATGTATTGGGTTATGGGTGGCCAGGAGCCGGTTCACACTGGGGCATCTCGTCAGGCGACTCAGCCGCCTGACAAGTCACGCTTCGCTGTGTTCAATGGAACCGTTCTAATAGGAGTTCTTCTACGACTTTGGGGGCGACTTGCATTGACTTCAATACAGAAGTCGTTTTGCAAGTCGCCGCTGTAGTTGTCTTGAGATCGCCTTGCCGAGTCGCCCACAAAGTTGTGCCGCCCCTGTGTGAACCGACTCTAGAATAACTTACAATATTACAATTTAAATGTTTTTTTTTTTTAACAATGTGATTAGTACAATGGGTTTTTATTGCAGAACAAAGGTTTGGCAGCTTGTATTTTTAGGTGATTCATAACTTCCCTTTTATAAATCAGTATGAATATTTTTTACACTATTGAGCAAGCTAAGGAAGTTTCCTCTGAGTGGGCCTTATAGCAACACATATGCAGGGGATGGCTGGCAGCCTTAGGCCTGGGGGGCAAGTCCAGTCAAATGACCCATAGAGCGTGGAAAAGTGATGGATCGAGGAAAACAGTCTAAGATTTTTCATGATCACAAGAGTCCGCACAGAGGCCCCCCCTTACATCAGAGTCCGCACATAGGCCCCCCTTACATCAGAGTCCGCACAGAGGCCCCCCCTACATCAGAGTCCGCACATAGGCCCCCCTTACATCAGAGTCCACACAGAGGCCCCCCTTATATCAGAGTCCGCACAGAGCTTCCCCTTACATCAGAGTGTCTGTGCAGAGAGAGAAGGGGATGTCAGCGCTGGTGTGCGCTGAGGCTGAGCTATGTGTGAGACGAGACATAGCTCAGCTCTGCAGCCATCTACCTCGGAGCTGACACAGGCACGGCTGCACAGTGGGAGGTGAGCAGCGGCCATGACCTGTGTTAACAGAGCTCTAGCAGGCATATTCCTGCTCTGCAAAAACATTTGGTAGTGGCGGCCGGTGGCTGTGCATAGTGTCACCAGCCCGGGGGGAGATTTCCACCCTGCCCCCCCTGCCAGCCCTCCCCTGCACATATGTTATTCTTACAGACATTTTTTTTATCAATGGAACCTATAGCCTTTGACCCCCCACCTTAAACACCTTTAACTGGTCGCACCTTTTCTCCAGAACGTTCTCAGGCCTTGCTGGTCTCATCACAAGCAGCACACACAAGGGTGCAAAGACTTAACATTTGTTCTCTTTAGACAGCAGCAAAGAGTAGAAAAGCCTGTCCCCCACCAGCAGACCACAAAGAAAGACCTGGGTGGAAGTAGCAAATACAAATGATGGGACACTATGCCTCCAACTAATAACAATGATGGGGCACTATTCCTTTAACAAATACCAATGATGGGGCACTATTTCTCCACCTAATACCAATGATGGGACACTATTCCTCCAACTAATAACAATGATGGGGCACTATTCCTCCAACTCATACCAATGAAGGTGCACTATTCCTCCAACTAATACCAATGATGGGGCACTATTCATCCAACAAATACCAATGATGGGGCACTATTCCAGAAACTAATAACAATGATGGGACACTATTCCTCCAACTAATACCAATAATGGGGCACGATTCCTCCAACTAATACCAATGACGGGGCACTATTCCTCCAACGAATACTAATGATGGGGCACTGTATCTCCAACTAATACCAATGAAGGGGTACTATTCCTCCAACTAATACCAATGATAGGGTACTGTTCCTCCAACAAATACCAATGATGGAGCACTATTCCTCCAACTAATTATTATTATTAATATTATTATACACAATTTATATAGCGCCAACAGTTTACGCATTGCTTTACAACGTATAGGGGGGACAACACAATTACAGTACAGTTCAATACAAAAGGTACAGGAGGGCCCTGCTCATAGAGCTTACATTCTAAAGGGAGCTTCAGAGCATTGTTTGATGGGGGTGGATAGGGGACAGTTGTTATGTGGGTGTGTGGGATAGGCTTCCCTGAATAAATGAGTTTTCGGGGATCTCCTAAAGGTGGACAGGGTAGGGGCTGATCGGACATGGGGCACTATTCCTCCAACTAATACCAATAGTGGGGCACTATTCCTCCAACTAATACCAATGATGGGGCACTATTCCTCCAACTAATACCAATAGTCAGGCACTATTCCTCCAACTATTACCAATGATCGAGCACTATTCCTCCAACTAATACCAATAGTCAGGCACTATTCCTCCAACTAATACCAATGATTGAGCACTATTCCTCCAACTAATACCAATAGTGGGGAACTATTCCTCCAACTAATACCAATAGTGGGGAACTATTCCTCCAACTAATACCAATAGTGGGGAACTATTCCTCCAACTAATACCAATAGTGGGGCACTATTCCTCCAACTATTACCAATAGTGGGGAACTATTCCTCCAACTAATACCAATAGTGGGGCACTATTCCTCCAACTATTACCAATAGTGGGGAACTATTCCTCCAACTAGTACCAATAGTCAGGAACTATTCCTCCAGCTAATACCTATGATGGGTCACTATTCTTCCAACTAATACCAACAGTGGGGCACTATTCTTTCTTCTATCAACCACAAGTGCTATGCAAGTAACTCCTACTGACCACCAAGTTTAAGGCATTGTTAAAGTCTACTGATGCCAGGACATTTTATATTCCCACTGACCCATATCCGGCCACCCTAAACTCTGAAGGACAATAAACTGGCCCTTTGTTTTCAAAACTTTGGAGACCCCTGGGCAAATTTCTGTTTTGACATATGAGAACAAAGACACTTGGGAGGTCAATGTGTTTCTATGACCCGTCAGGTACAGTGCACAAAAATCCAGTTCTACTGTAAAACATCAGGGCCCGGATTCTCGTACGAGTTACGCCGGCGTATCTCCAGATACGCCGTCGTAACTCTGAGTCCGAGCCGTCGTATCTATGCGCCTGATTCTTGGAATCAGTTACGCATAGATTTGTATTAGATCCGACCGCCGTAAGTCTCTTACACCGTCGTATCTTAACTGCATATTTACGCTGGCCGCTAGGGGCGTGTACGCTGATTTACGCCTAGAAATATGTAAATCAGCTAGATACGCCAATTCACGAACGTACGCCCGGCCGACGCAGTACAGATATGCTGTTTACGTTAGGAATTTCCCGGCGTAAAGTTACCCCTGCTATATGAGGCGTACATGAGGCGTACCAATGTTAAGTATGGACGTCGGGCCAGTGTCAAATTTTTCCTGTTTTACGTCGTTTGCGTAAATCGTTCATGAATAGGGCTGGGCGTCATTTACGTTCACGTCGAAAACATTGGCTTCTTGCGGGTTAATTTGGAGCATGCGCACTGGAATGCGCCGTTCGTTAAAAGCGTCATTACCGTGGGGTCACATTATATTTACATAACACACGCCCACATCTACCACATTTGAATTAGGCGGGCTTACGCCGGCCTATTTACGCTACGCCGCCGCAACTTTGGTTTGAGAATACGTCACTTGCCTGTCAAAGTTGCGGAGGCGGAACGTAAATAGGATACGTTACGCCCGCACAAAGATACACACTCCTACGTGAATCCGGGCCCAGTTCTTTATACGGAATTATAGTTATTTATTTTTATCACCTACATTGAATCTTACTCACATAATGACTCTTTAAATTTGACTGAATACACAATTTTACTTCCTCAAACAAGAGGTCATTTGTGCAATACACCTCATGATCAGCACTCATCCACCTTCGTGGTATCTTACACAATACTGGAAACAACACAGCTGTTTATCTGCTGAAAATGCTTTACTGAAACTAATGAAATTACGAAGAAACTCCTGTGACTTAGATGCACGCTTAAAGCTACACTCCAATTAAACACTTTTGATGTGGCTTTGGTGACGTCGGTCATTAGCTTGGTGGTTCTTACTTTCATCCTCGCTTTTATCTTCTGCACCTGACTGTTCCACTATCTAATATCTGATGGTTTCTAGTATGTTCCTCTTCTGGGTGGTCCTGAGTCCAAGTCTGGTAAGGCCAGCATGTTCATAGGCTTGCCCACTCTCTGTAACCCAACCCTTCTCCATCGTAGTGTGAGACAGTGGCCCGGATTCAGATACGAGTTACGTCAGCATATCTCCGGATACGCCGTCGTAACTCTGAGTTGCGGGGTCGTATCTATGCGCCTGATTCTTAGAATCAGTTACGCATAGATTTCCCTAAGATCCGACCGGCGTAAGTCTCTTACACCGTCGTATCTTAGGCTGCATATTTACGCTGGCCGCTAGGTGGCGCTTCCGTAGATTTACGCAAATTAGGTAGATACGCCGATACGTCCGCCCGGCGCATTTTTTTACGTCGTTTACGTTAGGCTTTTTCCGGCGTAAAGTTACCCCTGCTATATGAGGCGTATCCTATGTTAAGTATGGACGTCGGGCCAGCGTCTAATTTTCCGTCGATTACGTTGTTTGCGTAAGTCGTTCGCGAATAGGGCTGTACATAAGTTACGTTCACATCGAAAGCATTGCCTATTTGCGGCGTAATTTGGAGCATGCGCACTGATATACGTTGCGCCGTTAATCAAAACTTTATTTACGTGGGGTCAGCCTTCATTACCATACAACACGCCCACTGCATGGAGAATTTGAATTCCGCGGGCTTACGCCGGACCACATACGCTACGCCGCCTTAACTTAGGGCGCAAGTTCCTTCCGAATACGGAACTTGCGCCCTAGGTTACGGCGGCGTAATATATCTGAGATACGTTACGCCCGCCGAAAGATACGAAAATGTATCTGAATCCGGGCCAGTGTTGCCAACCTACCACATTGAAATTTACTGACACAACACCCAAAATTTACTGGTACAGCCAGGTTTTTACTGGCATTTCCAAAAGTTAAAAAATTACAGTTTTAAGCACACATTTTAGTATTTAGGCTAAAGTCAAGTACAATGCAATTAGCAATGTGATTTAACCCCTTAAGGACCGCCTCACGCCTATATACGTCGGCAGACTGGCACGGCTGGGCACAATCACATACAGGTACTGTACGTTGCCCTTTAAGTGCCCATCCGTGGGTCGCGCGCTGCCGGCTCGCGACCCAGTCCTGAGCTCTGTGACCGCGCTCGCGGCACCCGCGGACATGATCGCTGCCGGTGTCCCGCGATCGGGTCACAGAGCTGAAGAACGGGGAGAGGTAAGTGTAAACAAACCTCTCCCCGTGCTTCCTAGCGAGCCTGTCACTGATCGTCTGTTTCCTGTCATAGGGACAGACGATCAGTGACGTCACACGCCCAGCTACGCTCCCCTACTTTAATGCCGCGTACACACGATTGGTCAAACCGATGAGAACCGTCTGATGGACCGTTTTCATCGGTTAAAAAAATGATCGTGTCAGAACGCGGTGACGTAAAACACGACGTGCTGAAAAAAGTTCAATGCTTCCAAGCATGCGTCAACTTGATTCTGAGCATGTGTGGATTTTTAACCGATGGACGTGCCTACAAACGATCCTTTTTTTTCTATCGGTTAGGAATCCATCAGTTAAATTTAAAACAAGATTGCTTTTTTTTAACCTATGGATAAATAACCGATGGCGCCCACACACGATCGGTTTGGTCCGATGAAAACGGTCCATCAGACCATTCTTATCGGTTTGACCGATCGTGTGTACGTGGCATAAGAATCACACACTAGGGCACACTTAACCCTTACAGCGCCGCCTAGAGGTTAACCCCTTTCCTGCCAGTGTAATTTTCACAGTAAGTGCATTTTTATAGCACTGATCACTGTAAAAATGACAATGGTCCCAAAATAGTGTCAAAAGTGTCTGATGTGTCCGCCATAATGTCGCAGTCACGATAAAAAATCGCAGATCGTCGCCATTACTAGTAAAAAAAATATATTAATAAAAATGCCATAAAACTATCCCATATTTTGTAGACGCTATAACTTTTGCGCAAACCAATCAATATAGGCTTATTGCGATTGTTTTTCACCAAAAATATGTAGAAGAATACGTATCGGCCTAAACTGAGGAAAAAAAAGGTTTTTTTTATATATTTTTGGGGGATATTTATTACAGCAAAAAGTAAAAAATATAGATTTTTTTTCAAAATTGTTGCTCTATTTTTGTTTATAGCACAACAAATAAAAACCGCAGAGGTTATCAAATACCACCAAAAGAAAGCTCTATATGTGGGAAAAAAAGGACGCCAATTTTGTTTGGGAGCCACGTCGCACGACCGCGCAATTGTCTGTTAAAACGACGCAGTACCGAATCGCAAAAAGGGGCCTGGTCCTTTAGCTGCAAAATGGTCCGGAGCTTAAGTGGTTAAGGTAGATATTAAGGCAAAAAAAAAAATTCTTATTTTATTTGCAATATACAGTGGAACCTTGGATTACGAGCATAATCCGTCCCAGGAGAATGCTTGTAATCCAAAGCACTCGCATATCAAATCGGGTTTCCTCATAGAAGTCAATGGAAACGAAAGTAATTAGTTCCACATTGACTTCTATGGCATGTAATACCGCATGGGGCCAGAGGTGTTGGGGTGCCGGAGAGACTCGGAAATACTCAGAGACAGCTCGGCTGCACTAGGAAACCCTCGGAAAGGCTCGGAAACACTTGGGAACAAAGGGCCAAATCCTCAGCCAGGCGGCGTAACTTAACTTGCAGCAGTTAAGTTACACTGACTTAAAGTTTTTACCTAAGTGCCTGATCCACAAAGCACTTACGTAAAAATTTCAAGCCGTGTAAGTTAAGTGCCGCCGTCGTAAGGCGTTCCTCCTCTCCGGGGGGCGTTTACAATTTAAATGAGGCGCGCTCCCGCGCCGGCCGTACTGCGCATGCGTGTGACGTCATTTTCCCGACGTGCATCGCGCGAACGTAATTGACGCCGGGCGGCTTTGTGGATTGCGACGGGACACTAAAGTTGCGACGGGTGAAAAAAAGACGCGCCGGGAAAACAAATAATTATAAAAAAAAATGACAGCGTCGCTCGGCATGCATTCCTGAGGGAGAACTCCATGCCAATTTTCAAAGAAAAAAACGGCATGGGTTCCCCCTCAGGAGCATACCAGGCCCTTAGGTCTGTTATGGGTTGTAAGGAGACCCCCCTCCGCCGCAAAATTGACGTAGGGGGTCCCCCTACAATCCATACCAGACCCATATCCAAAGCACGCTACCCGGCCAGCCAGGAAGGGAGTGGGGACGAGCGAGCGCCCCCCCCCCCCCTCCTGAGCCGTGCCAGGCCGCGTGCCCTCAACATGGGGGGGTTGGGTGCTCTGGGGCAGGGGGGCGCACTGCGGGCCCCCCCACCCCAGAGCACCCTGTCCCCATGTTGATGAGGACAGGACCTCTTCCCGACAACCCTTGCCATTGGTTGTCGGGGTCTGCGGGCGGAGGCTTATCGGAATCTGGGAGTCCCCTTTAATAAGGGGGCCCCCAGATACCGGCCCCCCACCCTAAGTGAATGGATATGGGGTACATCGTACCCCTATCCATTCACCTGTAGGCAAAAAGTAAAAGTTAATAAACACACAACACAAGGCTTTTTAAAATATTTTATTATTCTGCTCCGGACGCCCCCCCTGTCTTCGTTATTAGCTCAATTAGCAGGGGGGGCTTCTTCTTCCGCTCTCCGGGGGTCTTCTTCCACTCTCCGGGGGTCTTCCGCTCTCCGGGGGGGGGCTTCTCCGGACTCCGGGGGGCTTCTTCCATCTTCTCCCCTCTTCCGCTCTTGACTCGGCGAACCCCGGTTCTTCTGCAGCTCTCCGGTGCCTTCTTCTTCAGCGCTGGCTGCCTGCTATGTTTGTGTGTTAGCTCGATTTCAAACAGGCAGCCGGCGCGGTCTTCTGTGGCGTCAGGGTCTTCTGGTCTTCTGTTCTTCCGATGTTGCCTCGTCGCCTGTTGTCGCTGTAATGATGGAAGCGCGCCTTGCATCCCATATATATAGGCATCACCGTCCCATCATGCTCCGGTAGGTACCCACGTGGTGGGTGCCTACCCACGTGCACCCACCACGTGGGTACCTACCGGAGCATGATGGGACGGTGATGCCTATATATATGGGATGCAAGGCGCGCTTCCATCATTACAGCGACAACAGGCGACGAGGCAACATCGGAAGAACAGAAGACCAGAAGACCCTGACGCCACAGAAGACCGCGCCGGCTGCCTGTTTGAAATCGAGCTAACACACAAACATAGCAGGCAGCCAGCGCTGAAGAAGAAGGCACCGGAGAGCTGCAGAAGAACCGGGGTTCGCCGAGTCAAGAGCGGAAGAGGGGAGAAGATGGAAGAAGCCCCCCGGAGTCCGGAGAAGCCCCCCCCGGAGAGCGGAAGACCCCCGGAGAGTGGAAGAAGACCCCCGGAGAGCGGAAGAAGAAGCCCCCCCTGCTAATTGAGCTAATAACGAAGACAGGGGGGGCGTCCGGAGCAGAATAATAAAATATTTTAAAAAGCCTTGTGTTGTGTGTTTATTAACTTTTACTTTTTGCCTACAGGTGAATGGATAGGGGTACGATGTACCCCATATCCATTCACTTAGGGTGGGGGGCCGGTATCTGGGGGCCCCCTTATTAAAGGGGACTCCCAGATTCCGATAAGCCTCCGCCCGCAGACCCCGACAACCAATGGCAAGGGTTGTCGGGAAGAGGTCCTGTCCTCATCAACATGGGGACAGGGTGCTCTGGGGTGGGGGGGCCCGCAGTGCGCCCCCCTGCCCCAGAGCACCCAACCCCCCCATGTTGAGGGCATGCGGCCTGGCACGGCTCAGGAGGGGGGGTGGCGCTCGCTCGTCCCCACTCCCTTCCTGGCTGGCCGGGTAGCGTGCTTTGGATACGGGTCTGGTATGGATTGTAGGGGGACCCCCTACGTCAATTTTGCGGCGGAGGGGGGTCTCCTTACAACCCATAACAGACCTAAGGGCCTGGTATGCTCCTGAGGGGGAACCCATGCCGTTTTTTTCTTTGAAAATTGGCATGGAGTTCTCCCTCGGGAATGCATACCAAATGCCGTCGCTTGAATGGGCCTTTACAAGGTGTGACTAACTTTACACTTTGTAAAAGCAGCCCTAGTTTTACACCAGGCAAACTAACACTTACGGCGAAAAAACTAGGTACAAAAGCTTTGAGGATCGCCCTAAGTGCTAATTTGCATACTAACAGAGGCATTTCGACTCGAAATGCCCCCAGTGGCGGATGCGGTACTGCATCCTAAGATCCGGCAGTGTAAGTCCCTTACAGATGTCGGATCTTCTGCCTAACTTAGGAAAACTGCTTCTGAGGATCAGTTCCAAAGTTAGAACCAGAGATACGACGGCTTACGCCGGAGTATCTCTTTTGTGGATTTGCCCCAAAGTATTTCTGAGTGTGTTTGAGTATTTCCGAATGGCTCCGGGTGACTCAAATTAACCACTTCCCGCCCGGCCAATAGACAATTGACGTCCGGGAAGTGGTTGTAAAAACCTGACTGGACGTCTATTGACGTCCTGCAGGATTTCATGCCGGCGCGCACCCCTGGGGGCGCGCAGCGCGGTGATCGGTGATGCGGGGTGTCAATCTGACACCCTGCATCTCCGATCTCGGTAAAGAGCCTCCAGCGGAGGCTCTTTACCACGTGATCAGCCGTGTCCAATCACGGCTGATCACGCTGTAAACAGGAAGAGCAGTTGATGGCTCTTCCTCACTCGCGTCTGACAGATGCGAGTAGAGGAGAGCCGATCGGTGGCTCTCCTGACAGGGGGGGTTCGCGCTGACTGTTTATCAGCGCAGCCCCCCCTCAGATGCCCACACTGGACCACCAGGGAAGCCCACACTGGACCACCAGGGAAGGGGGCAGTAAAAATAAAAATAAATGAGAAAGATGCCAATTAGTGCCCAGAAATGGGCACTGACTGGCAACATGGGCACGGGGATAAACAAATGATGCCCAGCAATTCCCTCAGTGCCACCCCTCAGTGTCCATCAGTGCCACCCCTCAGTGTCCATCAGTGCCACCCTTCAGTGTCCATCAGTGCCACCCCTCAGTGTCCATCAGTGCCGCCTCTCAGTGCCCACCCATGCCCAGTGCCCACCTATCAGTGCCCATCTGTGCCACCCATAAGTACCCATCAATGCCACCCATGAGTGCCCATCAGTGTCGCCTATGAGTGCCCAGTGCCGCCTATGAGTGCCCATCAGTGCCTGGTAAAAGCTGAAAATCTGCAGTTAAGCACATTATGTTTGTTTCATTTTAATTCCATCGTGGTGGTGTATAGAGCCAAAAAGAATTTAGAATAGAATTGTGTTGATGTCCCAATATTTATGGACCTGACTGTAACTTACAAAATAACTGCATTATAAAACAACCAAAACTAGCAGAAGATAAGTCTGAGGGTTGATGAAGGAGGAGAAAAAAAAGGTCTGTTTCTCGGGATATCTTAGAACTTATAGGAATTGGGGGCCGCGGACATTTTGTTTAGTCATAACTAAGTCATATCAAATGGCATGTTTTGCTTGTAGATAGAAGAGGTGAACCGCACAAAAGGAAATATTACTGAACCAGAAGTCAAGTTAATATAAATAATCCTCTCAGAAATTCTGCAGGAAGTGTCATATAACGCCGTGGACAGAGCCACCACAAAGAAAGAGGAGATAATTAACCCTTTTGTAGGTCCCAAACTTTTTTTTGCCATGTTTAGCTGACTGCAAGGACAGTAGATAGGGATAGGGATAGAATACTTCCCTTTCAATATGTTCTACACTATGCAGAGACATGTGAGGATCCTCGTTCAATGTCTGTCTGTAGAAGGACACCCTTGTGATGGGTTGTTAACCACTTCAGCCCCGGAAGAATTGGCTGCCCAATGACCGGGCAGAAGTTCCTGCTTGTTCTTGGTGGCATTTTCCCTTCAGTTTTGTCTTCAGCAAGTGAAATGCATGCTCAATCGGATTCAGGTCAGGTGATTGACTTGGCCATTGCATAACATTACACTGCTTTCCCTTAACCGCTTCCGGACTGCCACATGTACATTTACGTCGGCAGAATGGCACGTACAGGCATATGGGCGTACATGTACGTCCCCGCCTTTCCGCGGGTCGGGGGTCCGATCGGGACCCCCCCCCCGCTACATGCGGCGTTTGGAAACCCGCGGGGAGCGATCCGGGACGACGGCGCAGCTATTCGTTTCTAGCCGCCCCCTCGCGATCACTCCCCAGAGCTGAAGAACGGGGAGAGCCGTATGTAAACACGGCTTCCCCGTGCTTCACTGTGGCTCCTGCATCGATCGAGTCATCCCTTTTATAGGGAGACTCGATCGATGACGTCAGACCTACAGCCACACCCCCCTACAGTTGTAAACACACACTAGGTGAACCCTAACTCCTTCAGCGCCCTCTGTGGTTAACTCCCAAACTGCAACTGTCATTTTCACAATAAACAATGCAATTTAAATGCATTTTTTGCTGTGAAAATGACAATGGTCCCAAAAATGTGTCAAAATTGTCCGAAGTGTCCGCCATAATGTCGCAGTCATGAAAAAAATCGCTGATCGCCGCCATTAATAGTAAAAAAAATAAAAATAATAAAACTATCCCCTATTTTGTAAACGCTATAAATTTTGCGCAAACCAATCGATAAACGCTTATTGCGATTTTTTTTACCAAAAATAGATAGAAGAATACGTATCAGCCTAAACTGAGGAAATTTTTTTTTTTATATATGTTGTTGGGGGATATTTATTATAGCAAAAAGTTAAAAATATTGCATTTTTTTCAAAATTGTCGCTCTATTTTTGTTTATAGCGCAAAAAAAAAAACGCAGAGATGATCAAATACCACCAAAAGAAAGCTCTATTTGTGGGAAAAAAAGGACGTCAATTTTGTTTGGGAGCCACGTCGCACGACCGCGCAATTGTCTGTTAAAGCGACGCAGTGCCGAATTGTAAAAACGCCTTTGGGCATTTAGCAGCATATTGGTCTGGGGCTTAAGTGGTTAAAAAACTTGTTGGTTGCTTTTGCAGTATGCTTCGGGTCATTGTCCATCTGCACTGTGAAGCGCCGTTCAATGAGTTCTGAAGCATTTGGCTGAATATGAGCCGATAATAATATTGCCCAAAACACTGCAGAATTCATCCTGCTGCTTTTGTCAGCAGTCACATCATCAATAAATACAAGAGAACCAGTTCCATTGGCAGCCATACATGCCCACGCCATGACACTACCACCACCATGCTTCACTGATGAGGTGGTATGCTTTGGATCATGAGCAGTTCCTTTCCTTCTCCATACTCTTCTCTTCCCATCACTCTGGTACAAGTTGATGTTGGACTCATCTGTCCGTAGGATGTTGTTCCAGAACTGTAAAGGCGTTTTTAGATGTTGTTTGGCAAACTCAAATCTGGCCTTCCTGTTTTTGAGGCTCACCAATGGTTTACATCTTCTGGTGAACCCTCTGTATTCACTCTGGTGAAGTCTGCTCTTGATTGTTGACTTTTACACACATACACCTACCACCTGGAGAGTGTTCTTGATCTGGATAACTGTTGTGATGGGTGTTTTCTTCACCAGGGAAAGAATTCTTCGGTCATCCACCACAGTTGTTTTCCCTGGTCTTCCAGGTCTTTTGGCATTGCTGAGCTCACCGGTGCATTCTCTCTTTTTAAGGATGTTCCAAACAGTTGATTTGGCCACACCTAATGTTTTTGCTATCTCTCTGATGGGTTTTTTTTTTTTCAGCCTAATAATGGCTTGCTTCACTGATAGTGACAGCTCTTTGGAACCCATATTGAGAGTTGACAGCAACAGATTCCAAATGAAAATAGCACACTTGAAATTAACTTTGGACCTTTTATCTGGTCCTTATAAATGGGAAAACACACACCTGGCCATGGAACAGCTGAGCAGCCAATTGTCCCATTACTTTTGGTCCCTTAAAAAGTGGGAGGCACATATACAAACTGTTGTAATTCCTACACCGTTCACCTGATTTGGATGTAAATACCCTCAAATTAAAGCTGAAAGTCTGCAGTTAAAGCACATCTTGTTTTTTCATTTCAAATCCATTGTGATCGTGTATAGAGCTAAAAAGATTAGAATTGTGTCGATGTCCCAATATTTATGGACCTGACTGTACATATATATAGGAGCATAAAAAGCATTTGATTCTAGCTAGGTTAGTTCTCTCCTTACTTTCAGGAGATCACACAACATGGTTGCCCTTTTTAATCAGCAATATGGGGGCGACCATTGCTGATTTCCAAAGGGTGCCAATAAAAATTAAAGCGTATGTATAGACTTTTTTTGGTTTATGACTTAGTAGGAAAAGATTGGAACCTCTGTCAAGTTTTATTATGATCTGTGTACTCCTCTCTACCTATCCTGTTTACCATTGTCCCTTGGATTAAAAAAAAAAAAAAAGAGCCACTTCACACAATGGGGGTTATTTGCTAAAGGCAAATCCACTTTGCACTATAAGTGCACTTGGAAGTGCAGTCGCTGTAGATCCGAGGGGGACATGCAAGGGGGAAAAAAAACCCAGCATTTTAGCATACACATGTTGTATAATAAAATCAGCAGAGCTTAAGCTCATTTTAGATCTACCCCTCAGATTTACATATGGGCACATATATCTGCAGTATTTTGTTATCTTTTTTCAATGAGCTAAGTCTTATAGCTCTCTTTTGAACTGTTCCTCTGTTATCGGCCTGAAAACTCCTGACATATTTTTTTACTTTTTCGACAAAAGCAGCCTGAATCTTTTGTCAAAGGAGGTTGCTAAAATAGATTAGCAGAGAGCTGCTCCTATTACAAAACAGCTCTGAGAGTCTCTGCCTATGATGAGAGGGGGTGTGTGCCTTTCCTCCAATCAGCAATGTTAGCTATCTTGGCTGTATGCCCAGACATCACACTCTGTGTTAACCAGGAAGAGAAAATCTCCTAACACGATCTGAACTTTCTAAACTGTATATAAATGTGAAGAGAGCAGATATACATATAAAACCTATGTATGGAGATTTGGTTAATCTCTGTGTATCATCTGAAGCTGTTCACTTCACTTGGTGTATGGAGGGTTTACATCCACTTTAAGCTTTGATAATAAAATCTGGAAGGTGATTGGTTTCTACATAGAGCCGCACCATATTTTGCACTCTCTAGGTTTTGTAAATAATCCCCTATACATGAACTGTAGACTTCTGAATAGAGCACATTGCTGGCTTTTTTTTTTTTTATTTATGCAATTTCATATTCTGTACCCAGCTTAGCCACTAGATATTATTTTTTCATTTAAGCGGTGCCGACATGTCCTAACACTAAACCATTCATATCAGGGCTTATACAGTATAAGCAGAGCTTACAATCTAATGGCTAATCTAATAGAGACTACCACAATGCATAAACACTAGTAAAGGATAATCTAGGTTGAAACCAAAGAACCTACTAATATATTTGTGGCTGTGGGAGGAAACTGATCAGTGACACTTAAATGTAACCATCATTTATGGTTTTGTGTTAAGCTAAAGTAAAATAAGGCCATTGTCACCAGTGAGAAATTCCAGGGACATCTCTCCAGGGCTTGGGGCTATTGCAGGAGACTCTGGACAAGTGATGACTTCAAATTCCCAAATTCATTAACCACACTTGTTTGTTCTAAGCAGTAAAATAGGGTTACATCCCCTCCATAAAGCATATATGCATTGCATGCTTACAAAACTGTTCTGTGAATGTTAATTACTCTGAAATCTACACAATGGACCACATTGATCTGCATCCTCAACAACAACGCCAACATGTCTCAGTGCTGTAAAAGATTTATAAATATTGGAGTGGCCCAATATAACAGGATCGGGTCCTAATGGTGATGTTCATGGATGTGTAAAGCGATGTAACTGATCTCACACCAGGTACAAAAGGGCACACAGGTGACTACAACTCCTATGAGAGAACACAATATTTATGGCTTCAATCAGAAAAGCATAAAGGACAACATTTACCCAATGCTTCAACCCCAAGGATAGGAATGGTATGTGTAGCACCCTCTAAGTATGTAGGTGCTAGAGGTAGGATTTTTGTGGACAGGTAAATTTAGGCAGGCCTGGCTGGCAGTCAGGCCTGTTTGTTTAGTTTAATTCTGGGCTGAGAGTGGCTCAGGGTAGTAGCTGGTGACTCACAGGCAGCATCACCAAGACCGCCTTCTTCTTTCCAGAAAATTATGGAAAGAAAGAAGGAGAGGAGAGCTGTCTGGGATATTCTTTTTTTAATTATTATTATTTATATCAGGAAACCAGTCCACAGAGACCACAATAACAAAAAAAAAAAAAGCAATAATGCATACAGATAAAGATACATGTGCATAGCTTACAAGATTTGAATATAAGTGATGTAAGTCTCATCCTGATTCAAAGCTGGTCTACCATTGGAGGCTGAATAGATGTGATGGCGCTCTCGGCTAGGCCTCCCTATGGGGTCGATTCAACCACCCACCGTTGGATATTCACATGCCTATATGGGTGTCTCGTGTTTCTGCACATTCAGTCCCTAGTGTTTTTCTAAACATACAACAGTAATAAAGAAGAGAAAAAGTTAGAAAGTGGGCAGACCCCTAAAGTACAGAGAGATCGTGAGAAGTGATAGAAAGGGATTGTACAGGTGGTGGGGGTGGGGGGGTTTGTACGTACTCACGAACATGGACTGTCTGGGATATTCTTAAGGCCTTGTACAGACGAGCAGACATGTCCGATGAAAACGGTCCGCGGACCGTTTTCATCGGACATGTCTGCTGGGAGGTTTTGGTCTGATGTGTGTACACACCATCAGACCAAAATCCCAGCGGACAGAGAACGCGGTGATGTAGACGACACCGACGTTCTCTGACACGGAAGGTCAATGCTTCCACGCATGCGTCAAATCAATTTGACGCATGCGCGGGATTTCGGGCCGCTGGTTATACGTCGTAACCAGTGGACATGTCCGATGAGTCGTACTAACCATCGGACATGTCCGACAGACATGGTTCCAGCGGACAAGTTTCTTAGCATGCTAAGAAACTTTTGTCCGCTGGAAACCTGTCCGCTAGCCCAGGAATCCGGTCCGCTAGGCTGTACACACGGTCGGACATGTCCGCGGAAACTGGTCCGTGGACCAGTTTCAGCAGACATGTTCGGTCGTGTGTACGAGGCCTAAGAGCCTTGACCAAACTCCAACTTGGATTGGCAGGGGGCAGGCCTCCTTAAATACCTAGGGTCAGCGCAGCTGGGGAGGAGTTGTCGGGTAAAAGAGCTGGCGTGAAAGAGTGTGGAGGCTTTTGAGGCCTTTGAGGGAGCTCCCTAGTTGGCTTGGGTGCAGTCGGGAACACCTTCTAGAATGCATGAGGACCAGAGGCACAAAAGAGAGCAAGGAGAGGACAGCGGGAGAGAGAACTACTAAGAGACTCCAGGGAGGACAACTGGTTGCAGCCAGGAGGGCAGGTGAGTGAGGCACAGTCGGGAGGACTGGGGAGGCACGCCTGAGAGGACTGGGAGCTTGTAGCCTGAGATAGGTGCGGAACAAGTAGTGTGGACTGTGGTGAAAGGGGCAGTAGAGTGAGGTAGCTTCAGCCTGGGGGGCTGGCAGGGCCTGAAGATGGCTTGCTGGGCCCAGTAGCCACATGTAGGACAAATGGCACTAGAGACTTTCTATTTTGCTACACTATAGGGGCCCGCAGTCCCTGCCTGCAAAGGGGCAATTGCTAAGGGCCTGACTAACCACTTTGTACTTTTTAAAGTTTAATATGGAGTACAGGTTCACCTAAACTTAGTGGACCTTCTGACCTCTGATTAGAGTTGAAGTGGGTAAATCAAGTGGTTTGCTAATGGTTGATGATTGTACATGTACACAGTACCTCCTGTACATGTACACCCAGGGCTTTTTTTCAGGGGGAACTTGGGGGAACTCAGTTCCACCACCTCTGGCTCAGACCCTTTGGTGCCTGCTCACCACAATTACTTGTAAACACAGAAGTCGGGTCTCTGTGTTTACAAGTGATAGCTCTGCACTCTGTGTGTAACCACCTGAACTCTGCATTCTGTATGTAATGCAATCCTGGTATTTAATGCCCCTTTAAGACCCTTCTACTGTTTGTGAAATCTGAACGGGGTCGTGGTTGAGTAACTGCACCTATTTTCTGAGAAAAAAAGCTCTGTGTACACCCCATCCCCTTTCCTGTGTGTGTAGATACTACTCGTAGCAATGTGGTTCCAGGGGCATCTGGCATGGGTTTGGAGATCCACGCTCCATATATTAGATCCCTTGGCCTGGAAATGAGCATTATTTAAAAATCCATTTGTCATATGGAGGGAACGTTTCTCTTGTATATCCATCTGCCAGCACATCCGATACCAATATTATGTTTACACTTAAACACAGATTTACCTAGTAGAGTTTTCTGCTTAATGCTAATGATGATTTTGCATTCAGCTTTTTTAAGTGAGCACAGTGACTTTTCTATTTTAGCCACCCTTATACTGCCAAAAAACATTGTTGATATAAATATATCTACAAATTGTAAAGAATATATATATATATATATATATATACCGTATTTATCGGCATATAACACGCACAGGCGGATAACACGCACCCCAGTTTTAGAAGGAAAGTTTAACCACTTAAGCCCCGGACCATTTTGCAGCTAAATGCCCAGGCCAGGTTTTGCGATTCGGCACTGCGACGCTTTAACAGACAATTGCGCGGTCGTGCGACATGGCTCCCAAACAAAATTGGCGTCCTTTTTTCCCCACAAATAGAGCTTTATTTTGGTGGTATTTGATCACCTCTGCGGTTTTTATTTTTTGCGCTATAAACAAAAATAGAGCGACAATTTTGAAAAAAATGCAATATTTTTTACTTTTTGCTATAATAAATATCCCCCAAAAACATATAAAACATTTTTTTTCCTCAGTTTAGGCCGATACGTATTCTTGTACCTATTTTTGGTAAAAAAAAATCGCAATAAGCGTTTATCGATTGGTTTGCGCAAAATTTATAGCGTTTACAAAATAGGGGATAGTTTTATTGCATTTTTATAATTTTTTTTTTTTTACTACTTTTGGTGGCGATCAGCGATTTTTTTCATGACTGCAACATTATGGCGGACACTTCGGACAATTTTGACACATTTTTGGGACCATTGTCATTTTCACAGCAAAAAATGCATTTAAATTGCATTGTTTATTATGAAAATGACAGTTGCAGTTTGGGAGTTAACCACAGGGGGCGCTGTAGGAGTTAGGGTTCACCTAGTGTGTGTTTACAACTGTAGGGGGGTGTGGCTGTAGGACTGACGTCATCGATCGAGTCTCCCTATAAAAGGGATCACTCGATCGATACGCCGCCACAGTGAAGCACGGGGAAGCCGTGTTTACATACGGCTCTCCCTGTTGTTCAGCTCCGGGGAGCGATCGCGACGGAGCGGCTATAAACGAATAGCCGCACCGTCATCCCGGATCGCTCCCCGAGGGAATCCTCCCACCGCACGCAGCGGAGGGGGTCCCGATCGGACCCCCCACCCGCTAGAAGGCAAGGACATATATATACGCCCATCTGCCTGTCCGTGCCATTTTGCGGACGAAAATAGTCGTGCGGCGGGCGTTAAGGGGTTAAGGAAAAAAAACATAAATTTTAAATAAATAATTGCCCATCATTGCAGCATGATCAGTGCCCATTTGCAGTCTTGCCCCTCTTTGCATCATGATCAGTGCCCATCTGCAATTTTTTCCCCTTCCGAGATAGACAGAGCTGGATCTCCTGTGTACTCGGCTCATCTCGCAGTCCCGCAGTCAAATAACCTCTTGTTACAACCAAGGTATACAGAATACCATCTCTGAATGCACAACACATTGAACCTTGAAGAATATGGGCTACAGCAGCAGAAGACCACACCGGGTGCCACTCCTGTCAGCTAAGAACAGGAAACAATTAGCAAAGGCTCACCAAAACTGGACAATAGAAGATTGGAAAAACGTTGCCTGGTCTGATGAGTCTCGATTTCAGCTGCGACATTCAGATGGTAGGGTAAGAATTTGGCGTAAACAACATGAAAATATGGATCCATCCTGCCTTGTATCAATGGTTCAGGCTGGTGGTGGTGTAACGGTGTGGGGGATATATTCTTGGCGCACTTTGGGCCCCTTAGTACCAATTGAGCATTGTTTAAATGCCACGACTAACCTGAGTATTGTTGCTGATCATGTCCATCATTTTATGACTACAGTGTCCCCATCTTCTGATGGCTCTTTCCAGCAGGATAATGCACCATGTCACAAAGCTCAAAACATCTCACCACTGGTTTCCTGAACATGAAAATGAGGTCCCTGTACTCCAATGGCCTCCACAGTCACCAGATCTCATCCAATAGACCACCTTTGGGATGTGTTGGCAGCCGACAAATATACAGCAACTGTGTGATGCCATCATGTCACTATGAAAAAAAATCTCTGAAGAATGTTTCCAACACCTTCTTGAATCTATGCCATGAAGAATGAAGGCAGTTCTGAAGGCAAAGGGGGATCCAACCCGGTACTAGCAAGGTGTACCTAATAAAGTGGCCAGTGTGTGTGTGTGACCTAGGTTCCTCATATACACCTGGTGAGGACGTAAAAAGCAGGGGGCAGCCAGTATCCTAGTAGCCAAAAAGGGGTGGGCAAGCTCAACAGACCACTTTTGCCCTGTCGGAAAAACGTTGGATGGTTTTTCTGACAGAAATCCGCTCAAGCCTGCCTTGCATACACACGGTCACACAAAAGTTCAGTGAACTTTTGACTGCCAAAAATGCAGTGATGTGAAAGACTACGATGAGCCGAGAAAATTAAGTTCTATGCTTCTGAGCATGCATCGATTTGTATCCGAGCATGTGTCGGAATTTTGCGCGGCACGATAAAAAAATCCGATCTGATTTTTTCCTGAAGGGAAAATAGAGAACCTGCTCTCTATCTTTTTCCAGCAGTTTTTCTGTTGGAAAAAGTCTGATGGAGCGTACACACGATGGGGATTTCCGACCAAAACCTCTCATCTGACTTTTTCCAACGGGAAAAACGATCGTATGTATGGGGCATCAGTCTTTTTTTGCATTCTGGCTTCCATCACACTTGTATGACTCCTAAGTCATGCAACTTTGGAGTGCAGCTTTAATGCAACTTTGTTGTAATTTTGATGCGACCTTAGATGGGTGCGACTTGGATGTGATGTGTTGTTCCTCTGCAAAGTCAGACCCACTGTTGCATGTAAGATATTCAGTTATGACTTTAACCACTTAATCACTGCCGAATTACGGCTACAAGGCGGTTCCTTAACTCTGGAAGGATGTCCTGGGGCGCGCACACGGGAGTGTCATCACAGATCATGGTAAATTGTCGTTGATAGCGGTAGTTTACCACGTGATCGCTCCGTCCAATGACGGAGCAATCACATGTAAACAAACCGGCGTCATTTGATGACGCCGGTTCCTCCCTCCTCTCTCTGTACCGATCGGTACAGTGTGAGAGGAGAGAGCGGGTGTCAGCAGCGCTGTGGGCTGGATCTGTGACTATTGCAGTCACAGATCCAACCATCCCTGCTCAGCTATCCCTGCAATACCCCCGCACAATACTCTGCAATACCCCCTGCGCAATACTCTGCAATACCCCCTGCGCAGTACTCTGCAATACCCCCTGCGCAGTACTCTGCAATACCCCCTGCGCAGTACTCTGCAATACCCCCTGCACAATACTCTGCAATACCCCGCACAATACTCTGCAATACCCCCTGCACAATACTCTGCAATACCCCGCACAATACTCTGCAATACCCCCGCACAATAATCTGCAATACCCTCTGCGCAGTACTCTGCAATACCCCCGCACAATACTCTGCAATACCCCCACACAATACTCTGTAATACCCCCCGCACAATACTCTGCAATACCCCCGCACAATACTCTGCAATACCCCCTGCAGTACTCTGCAATACCCCCTGCGCAATACTCTGCAATACCCCTGCACAATACTCTGCAATACCCCCGCACAATTTTCAAATATTGGCACCATAGCTTGTGGACGCTATAACTTTCACAAAAAACAAATAATATTCACCAATTTGTACTTATTTTTAACAAAGATATGTAGCAGTATAAATTTTAGCCCAAATTTATGAAGACAAATTACAAATTTGCTAAATTTTATAACAGAAACAAAGAAATTTTTTTTTTTTTACAGAATTTTCTGTAAAACCCAACGGTGATTAAATACCACCAAAAGAAAGCTCTATTTGTGGGAAAAAAAGGACAAAAATTTCATTTGGGTACAGCGTTGTATGACTGAGTAATTGTCATTCAAAATGTGAGAGCACCAAAAGCTGAAAATTGGTCTGGTTATTAAGGGGGTTTAAGTGCCCAGTGGTCAAGTGGTTAATGCAATTTTGGAGGGTTTGGCCCTCATGTTGCATGAAAGTCTGACCAAAGTAGTGCATGAACTACTTTGAAGTCGCTGCAACTTTAAGTTGCACATATATGAATGGGTATGATTGGAAAACATAGGGTATGAATGGTCATGCGATTTTGATGTACAAAGTCACATGACAAGTCACACACGTGTGAATGGGGTGTCACTCCTCTATGTTTCTAGAATACTGTTAAAAAAAATAATAAAAATGATAGCTGTATATTTAAAAAAAAAAAAAAAACATTTTAAACTCAAAGGAAAAAATACATATTTTTTCTTACTCTGGAGTATAAAGAGTTTTCCCATAATAACTTCTATACGTTCTGTTCAGGTACCATATAGGACACAGTCGAAAATAATTACCTGGCTAACGTTGGCGTTTTTTATTTTATCTTCCCCACAATGCCGCCCTTCCTCGGTGAGAAAGCAGAGCTATATTTGGGTCTCGGGGAGAATGTTCCTGTTTTTCCTGTAAAGTCCAGGTCGCTGATGCAGCAAAACGAGACAAAAAACATTCTGGTTTTGTACTTCTCAATTGCTTCTTTTTTTTGAAAATAGCTCAAGTTGTTATTAAAAACCCACCACCCACCTTTCTCGCTGGTCTTAACATTGTGTAATAATAGATAATGTTGATTTAGGTTCTCTGCTGGGCAGAAACACTACACTTGTGCTAAAGGTAACATTCCCTAACTATGACAAAATGTGTTTTGCTTGGACGGGACATCAGTTATTGGGCTGCGCTGAGAATGTGGCTTATTATGGGGCAACAGTTGAAACTTTCTAGATGTGGGAGAAAGTTTGTTGGGACAGTGGAAAGTGAGTTTGTGGTGGATTGTAATTTCACCAAAACTTTGGATGCCGATCAGAACTTCTCATGTGGAGGGGCTGCAAGATGCACAACGTGTGGAATCATCTGACACAAGTCGCAGAGAGATGAATGCTGAGCTCCACAAAGCACATAGAATGTCTCAGATTCTTGAGGTTTTTTTCCTCTGAGAGAAGAAGAAAGAAGAAGAAGAAAAAAAGGAAAAAATAAGAAAGAAGAAGAAAGAAGAAGAAAGACGAAGAAAGGAGGAAAGAAGAAGAAGAAAGAGGAAGGAAGAAGAAAGAAGAAGAAGAAAAAAGAAGAAAAAAGAAGAAAGAAGAAAAAGAAAGAAGAAGAAGAAGAAAGAAGAAAAAAGAAAGAAGAAGAAGAAGAAGAAGAAGAAGAAGAAGAAGAAGAAGAAGAAGAAGAAGAAGAAGAAGAAGAAGAAGAAGAAGAAAGAAGAAGAAAGAAGAAAGAAGAAGAAGAAGAAGAAGAAGAAGAAGAAGAAGAAGAAGAAGAAGAAGAAGAAGAAGAAGAAGAAGAAGAAGAAGAACAAGAAGAAAGAAGAAGAAAGAAGAAGAAGAAGAAAGAAGAAAGAAAAAGAAAAAAGAAGAAATTTCGAAGAAAGAAAGAAGAAGAAAGAAGAAGAAGAAGAAAGAAGAAGAAAGAAGAAGAAAGGAGAAGGAGAAGGAGAAGAAGGGATTCCTGGGCAAATTAGATCTTTGCATCCGCCACCCACTGAGTTTTTTTTTTTTTTTTAACAATAGATTTTTTATTTGTTTATAATGAACATCGTTACAAATATTCAGTAACATAAATTATACAGTAGTACCTTGGATTATGGGCATAATCCGCTTGTAATCCAAAGCACTAGTATATCAAAGCGAGTTTCCCCATACGAATCAATGGAAACTCAGATAATGCGTTCCACAGCCACTGCTTGTCTATGCAGTACCGCATGTGGCCAGAGGTGGGGGGGGCGCCAGAGACACTCAGAGACACACGGAAACACTTGGAGAAGCTCAGAGACCACTTAGGCCCCGTACACACGTCCGAGAAACTCGATGGGCAAAACACATCGTTTTGCTCGTCAAGTTCCTTGTGAAGCCTCCGAGGATCTCGGCGAGCCAAGTTTCCTCATTGACTAACGAGGAAATAGAGAACATGTTCTCTATTTGGCCCGACGAGATCCTCGTCGGTTTCCTCGGCCAAAAGTGTACACATGACCGGGTTTCTCGGCAGAATACGGCTCCAATCGAGTTTCTGGCTGAATTCTGCCGAGAAACTCGGTCGTGTGTACGGGGCCTCTGAGTTAATCGGAGACCCTCAGAAACACTCGGAGAAGCTCAGAGAACACCTGGAATCAATGGAAACTCAGATTATGCGTTCCACAGCCACTGCTTGTCTATGCAGTACCACACGTGGCCAGAGGTGGGGGGGGGCACCAGAGACACTTAGAGACACACGGAAACACTTGGAGAAGCTGCAGAGACCACGTAGAGTTGATCGGAGACCCACGGAAAGTTATATCAAAGCGAATTTCCCCATTGGAATCAATGGAAACTCCGATAATGCGTTCCACAGCCACTGCTTGTCTATGCAGTACCGCATGTGGCCAGAGGTGGGGGCACCAGAGACACTGAGAAACATTTAGAGAAGCTTGGAGAACACTCGGAGACACACGGAAACACTCGGAGAAGCTCAGAGAACACTTGTAGACGCTCAGAGATACTCGGAGACACAGTTTTTCTGAGTGTTTCCAAGTGTCTCCGAGCAACTCAGAGTGTCTCTGAAAGTTGTGTCTTGCGAGACGACGCTCGCAAACCGAGTCAATATTAAAAAACAAAACAGCTCGTAGAAATGATATGAAAGAGAATTTCCCCATCGGAATCAATGGAAACTCAGATAATGCGTTCCACGGCCACTGCTTGTCTATGCAGTACCGCATGTGGCCAGAGGGGGTGCCAGAGACACCCGAAGACACACGGAAACACTCAGAGAAGTTCAGAGACCACTTACAGTCGATTCGGAGTGTTGTCAAGTGGCTCAGAGTGGCTCCAAGTGGCTCTAAGCACCTCCGAGTGTCTCCGAGCATCACCGTCACCCCCGCGCCTCTGGCCAAATGCGGTACTGCACAACCCAGAGGCTTGACAACGCTCGCAAACCGAGTCAGCTCGTATTGCGAAATGCTTGTAAACTGCGTTACTCACAATTCAGTTTTGTTACTGTAATTGTAAAAGATTGGTTTTAGTGGTAGAAATAACACATGTAGTAAGAACCGTTTGCAACAAAAGGAAGGGTTAATAGATGTTGATATCATTTTTGATAACCATTTTTTTTTTTTAAACAATACATTTTTTATTTGTTTATAATGAACATCGTTACAAATATGCTTTGTTGAGTGATGACGAAGGATCAGTGGTACTTTGTTGAGTGATGAAGAAGGATCTGTGGTACTTTGTTGAGTGATGAAGAAGGATCAGTGGTACTTTGTTGAGTGATGAAGAAGGATCAGTGGCACTTTGTTGAGTGATGACGAAGGATCAGTGGCACTTTGTTGAGTGATGACGAAGGATCAGTGGCACTTTGTTGAGTGATGACGAAGGATCAGTGGCACTTTGTTGAGTGATGAAGAAGGATCAGTGGCACTTTGTTGAGTGATGAAGAAGGATCGGTGGTACTTTGTTGAGTGATGAAGAAGGATCGGTGGCACTTTGTTGAGTGATGAAGAAGGGTCGGTGGCACTTTGTTGAGTGATGACGAAGGATCAGTGGCACTTTGTTGAGTGATGACGAAGGATCAGTGGCACTTTGTTGAGTGATGAAGAAGGGTTAGTGACACTTTGTTGAGTGATGAAGAAGGATCAGTGGCACTTTTTTGAGTGATGACGAAGGATCAGTGGCACTTTGTTGAGTGATGACGAAGGATCAGTGGCACTTTGTTGAGTGATGACGAAGGATCAGTGGCACTTTGTTGAGTGATGAAGAAGGGTCAGTGGCACTTTGTTGAGTGATGACGAAGGATCAGTGGCACTTTGTTGAGTGATGAAGAAGGATCAGTGGCACTTTGTTGAGTGATGACGAAGGATCAGTGGCACTTTGTTGAGTGATGAAGAAGGATCGGTGGCACTTTGTTGAGTGATGAAGAAGGATCAGTGGCACTTTTTTGAGTGATGAAGAAGGATCAGTGGCACTTTGTTGAGTGATGAAGAAGGGTCAGTGGCACTTTGTTGAGTGATGAAGAAGGATCAGTGGCACTTTGTTGAGTGATGAAGAAGGATCAGTGGCACTTTGTTGAGTGATGAAGAAGGGTCAGTGGCACTTTGTTGAGTGATGAAGAAGAATCAGTGACACTTTGTTGAGTGATGAAGAAGGATCGGTGGCACTTTGTTGAGTGATGAAGAAGGATCGGTGGCACTTTGTTGAGTGATGAAGAAGGATCAGTGGCACTTTGTTGAGTGATGAAGAAGGGTCAGTGGCACTTTGTTGAGTGATGAAGAAGAATCAGTGACACTTTGTTGAGTGATGAAGAAGGATCAGTGGCACTTTGTTGAATGATGAAGAAGGATCAGTGGTACTTTGTTGAGTGATGACGAAGGATCAGTGGCACTTTGTTGAGTGATGAAGAAGGATCAGTGGCACTTTGTTGAGTGATGAAGAAGGATCGGTGGTACTTTGTTGAGTGATGAAGAAGGATCGGTGGCACTTTGTTGAGTGATGAAGAAGGGTCGGTGGCACTTTGTTGAGTGATGACGAAGGATCAGTGGCACTTTGTTGAGTGATGACGAAGGATTAGTGGCACTTTGTTGAGTGATGAAGAAGGGTTAGTGACACTTTGTTGAGTGATGAAGAAGGATCAGTGGCACTTTTTTGAGTGATGACGAAGGATCAGTGGCACTTTGTTGAGTGATGACGAAGGATCAGTGGCACTTTGTTGAGTGATGACGAAGGATCAGTGGCACTTTGTTGAGTGATGAAGAAGGGTCAGTGGCACTTTGTTGAGTGATGACGAAGGATCAGTGGCACTTTGTTGAGTGATGAAGAAGGATCAGTGGCACTTTGTTGAGTGATGACGAAGGATCAGTGGCACTTTGTTGAGTGATGAAGAAGGATCGGTGGCACTTTGTTGAGTGATGAAGAAGGATCAGTGGCACTTTTTTGAGTGATGAAGAAGGATCAGTGGCACTTTGTTGAGTGATGAAGAAGGGTCAGTGGCACTTTGTTGAGTGATGAAGAAGGATCAGTGGCACTTTGTTGAGTGATGAAGAAGGATCAGTGGCACTTTGTTGAGTGATGAAGAAGGGTCAGTGGCACTTTGTTGAGTGATGAAGAAGAATCAGTGACACTTTGTTGAGTGATGAAGAAGGATCAGTGGCACTTTGTTGAATGATGAAGAAGGATCAGTGGCACTTTGTTGAGTGATGACGAAGGATCGGTGGCACTTTGTTGAGTGATGAAGAAGGGTCAGTGACACTTTGTTGAGTGATGAAGAAGGATCAGTGGCACTTTGTTGAATGATGAAGAAGGATCAGTGGCACTTTGTTGAGTGATGAAGAAGGATCGGTGGCACTTTGTTGAGTGATGAAGAAGGATCAGTGGCACTTTGTTGAGTGATGAAGAAGGGTCAGTGGCACTTTGTTGAGTGATGAAGAAGAATCAGTGACACTTTGTTGAGTGATGAAGAAGGATCAGTGGCACTTTGTTGAATGATGAAGAAGGATCAGTGGCACTTTGTTGAGTGATGACGAAGGATCAGTGGCACTTTGTTGAGTGATGATGAAGGATCGGTGGCACTTTGTTGAGTGATGAAGAAGGATCAGTGGCACTTTGTTGAGTGATGAAGAAGGGTTAGTGACACTTTGTTGAGTGATGAAGAAGGATCGGTGGCACTTTGTTGAGTGATGAAGAATGATCAGTGGCACTTTGTTGAGTGATGAAGAAGGATCAGTGGTACTTTGTTGAGTGATGAAGAAGGATCGTGGTACTTTGTTGAATGATGAAGAAGGATCGGTGGTACTTTGTTGAGTGATGAAGAAGGATCCGTGGTACTTTGTTGAGTGATGAAGAAGGATCAGTGGCACTTTGTTGAGTGATGAAGAAGGATCAGTGGTACTTTGTTGAGTGATGACGAAGGATCAGTGGCACTTTGTTGAGTGATGAAGAAGGATCAGCGGCACTTTGTTGAGTGATGAAGAAGGATCAGCGGCACTTTGTTGAGTGATGACGAAGGATCAGTGGCACTTTGTTGAGTGATGAAAAAGGATCAGCGGCACTTTGTTGAGTGATGAAGAAGGGTCAGTGACACTTTGTTGAGTGATGAAGAAGGATCGTGGTACTTTGTTGAATGATGAAGAAGGATCAGTGGTACTTTGTTGAGTGATGAAGAAGGATCCGTGGTACTTTGTTGAGTGATGAAGAAGGATCAGTGGCACTTTGTTGAGTGATGAAGAAGGATCAGCGGCACTTTGTTGAGTGATGAAGAAGGATCAGCGGCACTTTGTTGAGTGATGACGAAGGATCAGTGGCACTTTGTTGAGTGATGAAAAAGGATCAGTGGCACTTTGTTGAGTGATGAAGAAGGATCAGTGGCACTTTGTTGAGTGATGACGAAGGATCAGTGGCACTTTGTTGAGTGATGAAGAAGGATCAGTGGCACTTTTTTGAGTGATGAAGAAGGATTCGTGGTACTTTGTTGAGTGATGAAGAAGGATCAGTGGCACTTTGATGAGTGATGACGAAGGATCAGTGGCACTTTGTTGAGTGATGAAGAAGGATCGGTGGCACTTTGTTGAGTAATGAAGAAGGATCAGTGGCACTTTGTTAAGTGATTAGGAAGGATCAGTGGCACTTTGTTGAGTGATGAAGAAGGATCAGTGGTACTTTGTTGAATGATAAATAAGGATCAGTGGTACTTTGTTGAGTGATGAAGAAGGATCGTTGGCACTTTGTTGAGTGATGAAGAAGGATCAGTGGCACTTTGTTGAGTGATGACGAAGGATCAGTGGCACTTTGTTGAGTGATGAAGAAGGATCAGTGGCACTTTGTTGAGTGATAAAAAATGATCAGTGGCACTTTGTTGAGTGATGAAGAAGAATCAGTGGCACTTTGTTGAGTGATGAAGAAGGATCAGTGGCACTTTGTTGAGTGATAAAAAATGATCAGTGGCACTTTGTTGAATGATGAAGAAGGATCGGTGGCACTTTGTTAAGTGATGAAGAAGGGTCAGTGGTACTTTGTTGAGTGATGAAGAAGGATCAGTGGCACTTTGTTGAGTGATAAAAAATGATCAGTGGCACTTTGTTGAATGATGAAGAAGGATCGGTGGCACTTTGTTGAGTGATGAAGAAGGGTCAGTGGTACTTTGTTGAGTGATGACGAAGTATCAGTGGCACTTTGTTGAGTGATGAAGAAGGATCAGTGGCACTTTGTTGAGTGATGAAGAAGGATAAGTGGCACTTTGTTGAATGATGAAGAAGGATCGGTGGCACTTTGTTGAGTGATGAAGAAGGGTCAGTGGCACTTTGTTGAGTGATGAAGAAGGATCGGTGGCACTTTGTTGAGTGATGAAGAAGGATCCGTGGCACTTTGTTGAGTGATGAAGGATCAGTGGCACTTTGTTGAGTGATGGTCCACTTCAAGCTTTAAATCGGTGTAATTCTGGAGCTTCTGCCTGGTTTAAGCTCGAATTCCCTTTAAAAATGTTCTTGATTTGACAAAAGGGTTAAAACCTATAAGTCATTTTAATGACGCCTTTTCCTCCAGCGCTGGGAAACATCTATGGGAGTGAGGCCGAACATAAGGTTTCTATTTTACAAATTAAAACCAAATCTATTGGGACTGGAATTGTAATCAGGTATTAAAAGAACAGTTTCCCATTTATGTCCTCACATAGTAGGGTGGACGATCTCCTTTTTAAAGGATGTATGTTTCTCATAAAAATGTTTATATTAGGCACTTAATTGTCTGGATTTGCATTTAGTGTTTCATTGACTCCCCCCCGTGTCACCACGCCGGGGCTCCGGTTTACAGGCTGTGCGTCTGCTCGAGCCATAATTCTGTACAACACACCGCAGTCAGTTCTCTCAGGAGCTCTGGGGTAGATCTGTAAAACGTTACTTCACCTTTCCTGGTTATCCGATATTGTAAAGTTGGGTAACAAAAAAATACTATTTGCCTTAATTTGTGTTCATAACATACCACGTTCTGTTAAGGCTGTACAGGCTCTTGAAGTATAATAGAAAAGTATGTATAGTAATTGCGCAGATGAAAAGGTTAACCACTTCAGCCCCGGAGGATTTGGCTGCCCAATGACCAAGCCATTTTTTGTGATTCGGCACTGCGTCACTTTAACTGACAATTGCGCGGTTGTGCGACGTGGCTCACAAACAAAATTGGCGTCCTTTTTTTCCCACAAATAGAGCTTTCTTTTGGTGGTATTTGATCATCTCTGCGGTTTTTATTTTTTGCGCTATAAAAAGAGTGACAATTTTGAAAAAAATTCTATATTTTTTACTTTTTGCTATAATAAATATCCCCCAAAAATATATAAAAAAAAATAATTTTTCTTTCTCAGTTTAGGCCATTGCCATTGTCAAAAAAGAATGTGTTACATATATATAAAAACCGCTATTTAAAAATTGCCGGCCGAAAGTATGCCTTCCCTTCTGAGTGCAGTGCGCATGCGTAGGTGACTTCAACGGCAGAAGAAATAGTGAAAATCTTCTAAACAATGCACATTTAGGAGATATTCCTCGTAATCTTTATTATAAGCCTACCTGTAGGTATAAGTCAGCAAGCGGTGTTTACTACTCCTTTAAGCTGGGTATAAATGGATAGAATTTCTTAGGAAAAATCTTTTGAAAATTCATTAGAAAATTCTCAGAACAATCATTTGTTGTTCGAAAGATTTTGTTTGCTTTAAGCATTTGATTTCAGAATGAATGTACTTTCCTGAATGAACACCACATACACATGTTAGAAATGAATTAGCTCGAGAAAAATGTTCCATCCTGCTCCTTCGAATTCTCATGCCACTGCGCATGAAAACAAACATTGATTTGACCTCAGTAATGATGAGAACTAACAAACTTTCTTAGAGCCTTCTGGGGGAGAGTATATCTGTTGCGGATGCCATTTTGTGTGGTTCTTCGTGGGTTCCAGGTTCCAGGTGCGGCACCCACCTTCAGGGTGTGCGCATCCAACGGACCCCAGCGATGGCCTTCCAGGCCGGGGTCGCATGCTATGTGGAGCTCCATGTTCCTGATAGGGGCCCCAGTGACTTACTGGATTCCCAACTCTACTGAGGAGATCCCAGGCTGTGTGCCGTTCGATGGGGGGTCGGCTTGAGGAGAACCCGGAGGCAGGTTGTCCAACAGGGCTTGAACGAACCATCGGGGATCTGGTGACCGGGACATTGACAGGTACACTTCAACTGTCACCCTTCCTATTCCATGTTGATGTTGGCTATGTTGGGCCGAAATTAAAGCATTTGAAAACCTTCCATTGACTGGACATTCGCTCACTGCTCTACTCATCAACTGCACCCCTAGACAACATTAAGTTAACTTTATACGCCAATCCCAAAAACAACCAGCGGCTCCTGCGGGGGTAGCGCTACATTAAGAAAAAAAAACATTTGTGTGGGGGCTCATTGGGGGTAGGGGTCACTTAAATTTGTCCCATTTTTAATTTTGTACAGATTGGTAGATTTATCATTATATTAGATGTAGTAGTTACAGTGCCAATGTGTTCTTCTTAAAAAAATGTACAGATGCTGAATCACTCACTATGAATGTACAATGAATAAAAGGGAACATTGCCTCTTCCTCATACAGAATAGGAACAGACTATACTATAGGTGCATACAAAATAATATGGTAAAGAGTTGAAAACTCGGAGATTGTGATTTCATATGTTTCAAAACGATATCAATTAAGTGAAAAAGTAATTATTACAACGTCTTATTATTAAATAATCTTATTCCAGAGAGATTCCCTGATGTAAATGAAAATGGAAATTAACATTAAACACAGCACAGCTCATATACTCGTTTTAATTGTTCGCTGTTCATTTTTTTTTTAACCACTTCTTTTTAAAAGTCATGTTTGGTGTAATTATTAAATACCTCTTAAAATGTAAAATATATTTAAATTTCAGGTATTTCTTACACATAGGACAAACCATATTGATACAATGTAACAACCAATATATATATATTTTATATTCACTTTTCCATTGCCCAGGAGTCAGTTGTGTGTTGCCTTCCTAAAATCCCAGTGATAGTGATGAGAACAGATTTTTTAACCTCAAAAAATAAAATTAAAATAATAATATATATATATATATATATATATATATATATATATATATATATATATATATATATATATATATATATATATATATATATATATATATATATACACAGTGCCTTGCGAAAGTATTCGGCCCCTTTGAACTTTGCGACCTTTTGCCACATTTCAGGCTTCAAACATAAAGATATAAAACTGTAATTTTTTTTGAAGAATCAACAACAAGTGGGACACAATCATGAAGTGGAACGAAATTTATTGGATATTTCAAACTTTTTTAACTAATAAAAAACTGAAAAATTGGGCGTGCAAAATGATTCAGCCCCTTTACTTTCAGTGCAGCAAACTCTCTCCAGAAGTTCAGTGAGGATCTCTGAATGATCCAATGTTGACCTAAATGACTAATGATGATAAATAGAATCCACCTGTGTGTAATCAAGTCTCTGTATAAATGCACCTGCACTGTGATAGTCTCAGAGGTCCGTTTAAAGCGCAGAGAGCATCATGAAGAACAAGGAACACACCAGGCAGGTCCGAGATACTGTTGTGGAGAAGTTAAAAGCCGGATTTGGATACAAAAAGATTTCCCAAGCTTTAAACATCCCAAGGAGCACTGTGCAAGCGATAATATTCAAATGGAAGGAGTATCAGACCACTGCAAATCTACGAAGACCTGGCCGTCCCTCTAAACTTTCAGCTCATACAAGGAGAAGAATGATCAGAGATGCAGCCAAGAGGCCCATGATCACTCTGGATGAACTGCAGAGATCTACAGCTGAGGTGGGAGACTCTGTCCATAGGACAACAATCAGTCCCTGTATACTGCACAAATCTGGCCTTTAAGGAAGAGTGGCAAGAAGAAAGCCATTTCTTAAAGATATCCATAAAAAAGTGTAGTTTAAAAGTTTGCCACAAGCCACCTGGGAGATACACCAAACATGTGGGAGAAGGTGCTCTGGCCAGATGAAACCAAAATCGAACTTTTTGGCAACAATGCAAAACTTTATGTTTGGCGTAAAAGCAACACGGCTCATCACCCTGAACACACCATCCCCACTGTGAAACATGGTGGTGGCAGCATCATGGTTTGGGCCTGCTTTTCTTCAGCAGGGACAGGGAAGATGGTTAAAATTGATGGGAAGATGGATGGAGCCAAATACAGGACCATTCTGGAAGAAAACCTGATGGAGTCTGCAAAAGACCTGAGACTGGGACGGAGATTTGTCATCCAACAAGACAATGATCCAAAATATAAAGCAAAATCTACAATGGAATGGTTCACAAATAAACATATCCAGGTGTTAGAATGGCCAAGTCAAAGTCCAGACCTGAATCCAATCGAGAATCTGTGGAAAGAACTGAAAACTGCTGTTCACAAACGCTCTCCATCCAACCTCACTGAGATCGAGCTGTTTTGCAAGGAGGAATGGGCAAACATTTCAGTCTCTCGATGTGCAAAACTGATAGAGACATACCCCAAGCGACTTACAGCTGTAATCGCAGCAAAAGGTGGCGCTACAAAGAATTAACTTAAGGGGGCTGAATAATTTTGCACGCCCAATTTTTCAGTTTTTTATTTGTTAAAAAAGTTTGAAATATCCAATAAATTTCGTTCCACTTTATGATTGTGTCCCACTTGTTGATTCTTCAAAAAAAAATTACACTTTTATATCTTTATGTTTGAAGCCTGAAATGTGGCAAAAGGTCGCAAAGTTCAAGGGGGCCGAATACATACACTGTAAGGCCTCGTACACACGGCCGAGGAACTCGACGTGCCAAACACATCGAGTTCCTCGGCGAGTTCAGCCCTGAAGCCGCCGAGGAGCTCGGCGGGCCGAGTTCTCCCATAGAACAACGAGAAAATAGAGAACATGTTCTCTATTTTCTCGACGAGTTCCTCGGCGGCTCCATCGGGCTGAAAGTGTACACACGACAGAGTTTCTCGGCAGAATCCGGCTCTGACCGAGTTTCTCGCTGAATTCTGCCGAGAAACTCTGTCGTGTGTACGAGGCCTTAGACAGCTGATTGGAGGAAAGGCACACACCCCCTCTCCTAATAGGCAGAGACTTGCAGAGCTGTGCTGTGAATTGACCAGCTGTCTGCTAATCTATAATAAGGCTTACTTGTAGGTACTGGAACTATCTCCTAAAACCTGCACGGTTTAGGAAATATTTACCATATACGCTTCTGCCGATGTCATCGGCTCATGCGCACTTTAGAAGGGCCATTTCTATAGGGCCGGGGCCATGACTGTCGGCTCCCACGTGCATGCATGGGAGTGACGCCACGTGACTGTGGCCAGTTACAGAGCCAGAGTCCATGGTCCCGGAAAGGAAAAGAGGTGAAGATGGATGCTTCCACCAGCGGGAACATCGCAGGCTTCGTTTGCAGGTAAGTGGCATATAATGGGCTAGTGACTCCGCTATCTTCGGTATTGGGAATCCTGGTTCCCTACTGCGCATGCGCGATCCCACTGGTCTCTGCTGTCTTCTGGGACCTGTGTGTCTCCCAGAAGACAGCGGGGGGACGGAGTAGGCACTGGATGTGGCGTAGGTTACCACAGGGATCTATGCCCAGAAGTGGGAGCAAATACTTGGATTACACAGGTGTCTGCTCCCTCCTCCCACCTGAAAGGTGCCAAATGTGACACCAGAGGGGGGGGGGGGATTTCGGAAAGCGGAAGTTCCATTTTTGGGTGGAACTCTGCTTAAGGCACACTCTGATGGGGACCTTGATGTATAGGGAGAATCTAATGGGGACCCTGATGTATGGGGGGGTAATCTGAGCCCAAAGGCTCATAGGGCCAGATCCACAACGAGCGGGCGCAACGTAACTTTTGTGATTTAAGTTACACCGTCGCAAATTAGTGCCCGATCCACAAAGCACTTCCCTGGAAATTTGCAGCGGTGTAACTTAAATCCGTCCGGTGCAAGGCGGGCCAATTCAAATGGGGCGAGTCCCATTAAAATTAGGCGCGCTCCCGCGCCGGACGTACTGCGCATGCTCCCGACGCTATTTTCCCAACGTGCTTTGCGTTACGTTACGTTACGTTGCGCCGAGTTTTGTGAATCGCGACGGGTAAAAAAGAGATGCAGCCCTAATTTTGCGACGGCAAACTAATACTTACGGAGACTTAACGAAGGGAAAAAGCTTTGGTGGATCTCCGTAAGTGCTAATTTGCATTCCCGACGCTGGATTACGACGGGAAATACCCCCAGCGGCGGCCGCGGTACTGCATCCTAAGATCCGACAGTGTAAGTCCCTTACACATGTCGGATCTTAGGGATATCTATGCGTAACTGATTCTATGAATCAGCCGCATAGATAGAAACAGGGATACGACGGCGTATCAGCAGATACGCCTGCGTATCCCTTTTGTGGATCTGGCCCATAGTTCTGGTCCTTAACCACTTCCTTACTGGGCACTTAAACCCCCTTCCTGACCAGAGGACTTTTTGCGATTCGGCACTGCGTCGCTTTAACTGACAATTGCGCGGTCGTGCGACATGGCTCCCAAACAAAATTGACGTCCTTTTTCCCCCACAAATAGAGCTTTCTTTTGGCGGTATTTGATCACCTCTGCGTTTTTTTTTTTTTTTGCGCTATAAACAAAAATAGAGCGACAATTTTGAAAAAAAAAAATATATTTTTTACTTGTTGCTATAATAAATAGCTAAATTTTTTACATTTTTTTTTCTCAGTCTAGGCCGATACGTATTCTACATATTTTTGTTAAAAAAAAATAAAAAAAAAATCGCAATAAGCGACTGGTTTTCGCAAAAGTTATAGCGCCTACAAAATAGGGGACAGAATTATTATTATTATTATTTTTTTTTACTAGTAATGGCGGCGATCTGCGATTTTTATCGGTACTGCGACATTATGGCGGACACATCGTACACTTTTGACACATTTTTGGGACCATTCACATTTATACTGCGATCAGTGCTATAAATATGCACCAATTACTGTATAAATGTGACTGGCAGGGAAGGGGTTAACACTAGGGGGTGAGGAAGGGGTTAAATGTGTATACTGCATAGTGTTCTAACTGTGGGGGAAGGGGGGTGACTGGGGGAGGTGACCGATCTGTGTCTCTATGTACAAGAGACACAGATCGGTCTCCTCTCTCCCTGACAGGACGTGGATCTGTGTGTTTACACACACAGATCCACGTCCTTGTCTCTGTAACCGCCGATCGCGGGAGCCTGGGGGACATCGCGGCCGCCAGGCACGCGCATTGGCATCCTAATGATGCGGCGGGCACTTGCGCGCCCCCCAGTGACCAGGAGGAGCGGAGGCCGTAAAAACACGGCCTCCCGGAGATTTAGAACCACCCTGCGGCCGTATAAAGTCGTACGGCCGTCGGGAAGTGGTTAAGGTGAATCTTATGGGGATCCTGATGCATGGGGGGGAATCTAATGGGGACCCTCATGTAAAGGGACTTTGATGGCTCTGGGACTCTGATGTAAGGTGGAAATTTAATGGAGATCCTAATGTAAGGAGATACCCCGATGGGGACTGTGAGATAAGGGGGACTCCGATGGGAATTTTGTTTGGCCCGCCATTATTTGTAAAATACACAGTGCGGCTCTCACTCTGGCAGCTGCTTCAAGATAATCAGTCCAAAAAATCTCAAAACACATATTTTCAGAAAATACTGTACTTTCCCTTTGAGCGTTCCATGGAAATGAGAATGCGGTTGTTTGTAAGGACAAAATCCAACTCAATTTTTTCTTATAGTCGGCAGCTTGTAAAAATCCCCTTTTTGCCACAAATTCCTAGTAAACCAAATAATAACTCACCCAATAGCTGCCTCCTTTTTGAGTGGGAGAGACAGGTACACTTTAATAAAATCTGACTCATAATGTGTAGACAGTTCATTAGTGACAGAACCAAATCTTTTTTTTTATTATTATTATTATTATTATTGAACTCTGGCTTGTTATAAGTGAAAAATACCCAAGGAGTAAATCACTATTACTGGAAGCGGCTGCCGAAAATCCCCAGCAATGTAAAAATAATTCCTTTTATCAGATGTGTCAATTTATAAAGGAGAGAAAGGTGAAATCTCCATCTGGTGAGTTCTCTGAAAAAGAGAATGAAATCTCAGTGGTTGATGATTTTACATAGCACCTGTTTGATATTTCATTTCCTCCCTTAAAGGGGCTGTAAAGGTTTGTTTTTTATTTTCTAAATAGGTTCCTTTAGGGCTCTTTCACGCGGAGCGGATCCGTATTGATCCGCCCCGTGTGTGTCCGTTGGCTCAGCGGGGATCATCCGTAAATCCCCGCTGAGCTGTCGGTGTACAGGGTGGTCCCCGCACACTGTGCAGAGACCGCCCTGTCTTTCCTCCGCTCTACCCTATGGGGAATCGGATGAATACTGACCGTGTGTCCGTATTCATCCGATCCGTTCCGCCAGACAGAAGAAAAATAGTGTTTTCTTCCGTCTAAAAAAAGCGGATCTTTGCGGACGCGGATATTTACGGATGCATCATCCGCTAACGTCCACAATCCCATAGGGATGCATTACAAGTCCGTAAACGTGTGAAAGGGCCCTTAAGCTAGTACATTGTTGGTTCACTTACCTTTTCCTTCAATTTCCTCTCTAAATGTTCTTTTTTCTTTGTTTTCTTTGTCTGAATTTCTCACTTCCTGTTCCTCCTCAGTAATCTGTTCTGGCTGACTAAATACCGCTCGGATGATGGTGTGAAGCTTACTGAGGAGAAACAGGAAGTGAGAAATTCAGACAAAGGGAAATCGAAAAAGAAAAGGTAAGTGAACCAACAATGCACTAGCTTAAAGGAACCTATTTAGAAAATAAAAAACAAACCTTTACAACCCCTTTCATCAACTGCCAAACTACAATGATGATAGCAAAGGTGTATGGCAAACCGTAGCAACCCAGAATATCTTGCTTATCAAACAGTTTGAAAACAAAAGGATGAACAATTATTGGCCGTTTTGTATATGTTTTTTTATTTAGGGATATTTTTTTTTTATAAATGCATTTATTGATTGATTAATTGATATATTGATTGGCCGGATGGGGATCATGCCCACACTCCCCCCCCCCCCATAGCCATAAGAGGCTTGCTATGGGGCAGGCACAGATAAGGAGGAGCCAAGATCTCCATTGGGGGACCCCAGAAAAAGAGGTAAGGGGTGACTGTGTGCAGGTACAAACCTGTTTATTATTTTAATATATTTTTTTTAATTGTCTTTTTAATCACTTTAAGCCTGTACACAGTAAGGCAAGATGCTACACACATTGGAAAATAGATTTAGGGTGTACATTAAAATAAAAATCAACATCTTTTTGAGTGTAACCTTTCTCAAACAGGGCCCTCTGATCCCTCTTTTATAGAATTGCATTGTGACTGTGCAGAGTTCCTCCTCTTTCCCCTGATATGAATTGGTATATTAAAGTAGAACTTAAAGTGGATGTAAACCCTCCATACACCCACCTCAGATGATACACAGGGATGAAACAAATCTCCCTATATAAGTTTTACATGTATATCTGCTGTCTTCCCGTTTATATACTGTTTAGAAAGTTAAGATCGTGTTAGGAGAATTTCTCTTCCTGGTTAACACAGAACAGCTAAAATTGCTGGTTGGAGGAAAGACACCCCCCCTCTCATCATAGGCAAAGACTCTCAGAGGTGTTTTGTAAAAGGACCTGCTCCCTGCTAATCTATTTTAGCAACCCCCCCCGGACAGAAGATTCAGGCTGCTTTTGTCTATAAAGTCTGAGAATTTGTCAGGAGTTCTCAGGCTGATGACAGAGGAACAGTTCAGAAGAGAGCTATAAGACTTAGCTCATTGAAGCGACATAACAAAATACTCCAGATATATGTGCCCAGCTCAAATTTCATGAATCGGGTTTACATCCACTTTAATCTTGATGGATTGTGGGAACATTTGCAAGTACGCATAGCATACTTTTTTTTTTCATTCAGATTTTATTTAAAACATTTTTTTATAACAAATAGACCAGAAAAAAAAAGGAAGAAAAAAAAAAATACCAGAACCAATACATTTAGTTTACTACCATCAAGTTTTTCCAATAAATGCAAAGATATTTAGAAATATCCAAAAATATTCAGAAACATATTCCAGAAAAGCCGAGAAGTTATATTTACAATGTATCAGAGCTTTCTCTGGCGGGTCATCCTAATCTACCAAGGACATAATCAACCTTAACCACTTGCTTTGACACATTTTTGGGACCATTCACATTTATACAGCAATTAGTGCTATAAATATGCACTAATTACTGTATAGCTGTGACTGGCAGGGAAGGGGTTAACACTAGGGGGTGAGGAAGGGGTTAAATGTGTACCCTGCATAGTGTTTCTAACTGTGGGGGGAGGGGACTTACTGGGGGAGGTGACCGATCTGTGTCCCTATGTATAAGGGACACAGCATCAGTCTCCTCTCTCCCTGACACACACAGATCCACGTCCTTGTCTGTGTAACCGCCGATCGCGGGTGTCTGGCGGATATCGTGGCCGCCAGGCACGCGCATCGGCATCTCGGTGATGCGGCAGGCGTGCGCGCGGACGCCTGAAGACGTCCTCCTGGCAATTAAGAGCCACCTTGTGGCGGTCTATTGTTAATAGGTTGGATGCCAAGTGGTTAATTATTATTATTATTATTATTATTATTATTATTATTATTATTATTATACTACAGGATTTATATAGTGCCAACAGTTTACACAGGGCTTTACAACTTGAGTATAGAAAGTACAAATACAATACACTTAAATACAGTAGGAATCAGAGGGTCCTGCTCCTTAGAGCTTACAATCAAATTATAAATTAAAATTGGAACATGATACATATATCCATTTATTTCACATTTTTGGAACTTTTGAGGGGCATTACATTGAGTGTAGGTGTGTTTCTCAAACTTTACAAATGTATCCATCTCCTGGATCCATGCAGTCCTCAAGAATAGGAGATTGGGTGAGACCCAACATGTAATAAGAAGTGATCTCATGATAGCCACTACCTGGTCATGATCCAGGTCATTAGAATTAACATACCCTATTAGGAATAGAACAGGATCTGGAGTCGTCGCAATGTCATATACAAAATTCCTTTCAGACAAAGTCGAGCTAGCCAAAGATGGGTAGAGGTAGTACTCAGTCCCCAATAAGTATGCACACAACAACAAAAAAATGCCCTTGGGACTTTTAACCACATCAATACTGGGCACTTTCGCCCCCTTCCTTCCCAGACCAATTTTCAGCTTTCAGCGCTCTCGCATTTTCAATGACAATTGCGCGGTCATGCTACACTGTACCCAAATGAAACTGTTATCATTTTGTTCAAACAAAGAGAGCTTTCCTTTGGTGGTATTTATTCACGACTCTGTTTTTTATTTTTTGCGATATAAGCGGAAAAAGAGCGGAAATTTGGAAAAACAAAAAAATAATTTCGTCTTTCTATTTTTAAAAAAATCCAATAAAATCGAATTTTGTCATAGATTTAAACCAAAATGTATTCTACTTCATGTTTTTGGTTAAAAAAAATCTGCTAAGTGTATAATAATTGGTTTGTGTGATCACGGACATATGTACACTAATGATCATATACAGATGTGCGCAGGTTATCACGGACATATGTGTTCAAATGATCATTGGGACATGTGATTTTACTGTTACATATGTGGGGGGCAGGTGTTTTTACTATGTTGGGGACATATGTTTTGGGGACATGTTTGTTTACTTTGCAGGCGCCGAATAGAGCCGAGTCGACCCGAGCTTCCTTCGGGAAGTCGTGACGCGCTGTGTGCGCCGTCGTTTAGCATGTCAATCAATTGGCATGACAATAGGAACGCCCACTCCCGCGGGATTCCCTACCCGGAAGCTGCGGTGAATTCCACGGCTAAACAATATCTACGGCAAAGAAAAAAAAAAAGGTTAGTGTCATTTTATATGCAGGACTGGGCTGGATGTATTGTTAGAAATTTTTTATAGGGTGAACCTCCACTTTAAATTAAGTTAGAAGCTGATTGGCTACCATGCACAGCTGCACCAGATTTTGTACTCTCCAGTGTTAGCAGATCAACCCCACAGTCTATTTGCCTTTGGTAAATCCACCCCCCTGACTCATTAAATTTCAAAGCAATCTTTAATATAAGTTTGTCTCCTGAATCTGCACCATTTCTGACCTGGGACCTGGGACTATTGGGCCTGCATGATTTAAAGGAAGTGGGTGGAGTTTGTTTGATGATAAATCCCGGTCTAATCAGGCATGGTCTGGGTCTAATATGGTGTGGAACTTGTTATTCTTCGGTTTCCCACATGCAGGGATACACCTAACCTAACCAACGTCCATTAATCTTTCAAGCTATCAAGTATTCATCGGAACATGCCAGACAAGCAAAGCGCTAACAAGGTTATACATGAAGCCATGAAGACAATTCTTAAGGGACAGAACTGACGTTTAACCTTTGAAAATGTGAGTAATTTGTATTGCAACCATCTGTTCATGTGAGTGGATCTCCACCTCTCACAGAGACTACGTGAAGTTGTAATATAATGCCAGAGTTGTGAGAAAGGTGAGAGGAGAAGAGGATTGGGAGATTTGGGTTTCACCATTTGGGTATTATGACATGTCAGGCACCTGGAGATCTTGCTTAAATTATGGATACAATTAAGGTAAAATCAGCATTACCTCTGTTGAAATTTGGAACCTTAGTATCAAAAACAGAACGTCTCATTCGGAACAGTATGAGTCCTCTCTTTGATGCAATGTTTAGCCGTCTATTAGAATTCTATTTGGAAAAAATAAGAATTAACTCCTTTAAGCTGCCCTTGGTCAGGGCACTTTGTGAAATAAACCAGATATTTAAAAATCCTATTTTTCCCACGCAGACCGATTGATTGCTTTGGGACAGTTCTTATTTAAAAGGTCAGTACACACAAAAAGTTATATTTTAGTTATAGGTAGTTCCTATGGTTGAGTCAGTCCCTGGCTTTCTATATGCCTTTCAGAGGTGGAACCACCAAGGTCGCAAAGTTTGCACTTGCGACTAGGCCCTGGAGTTCCGCCACCATGAAGTGGGACCCAAGATGGCAGGAAGGAAGCCTCCCCCATAACATGGGCTCGTTTCACACTGCTGTAACCCTAAAGCCATGCAACTTGCTTTCGATTTCCTCACAACTTGCTTGCAACTTTTGTGATTTAACATGGCAGTCTATGGCACTCAAATCACACCAAAGTCGTAAAGGGCCCCCGGGATTAGTGGAAAGGGCTCAGAGGGAAGGGTCCCAGGCTTGGAGAGAAGGCTCCGGGATCAGTAGAAAGGGCTCTGGGCTCAGAGGGAAGGGTCCCGGGCTTGGAGAGAAGGACCCCGGGACCATGGAAAAGGGCCCTGGGATCGATGGAAAAAGCCCTAGGACCAATGGAAAGGGCCCTGGCAGTCAGGAGGCCCTTCGTAATTTCTTGCACCGGGGTCCCGAAAATTCTAGTTATGCTTCTGAATCCTTTGATAATTTAACAGCAAGACCTACCTGCCATAATTCTTGGCTTTATTTGTATCCTCCTGGGCGTTTTGAGGGTTATGTTTATCTCTGATGTTTCAGATTCTCTTTTTACATTATAATATAAAGTAAATATGAAATCCAGCAAGAATGGTAGGAATCTCTCATAATTACCCAACTAGTGTGCAGACTTGGAAACTGAGCACAAGGCTCCTATGTGTATATCCCCCAAGTGCTCTAAGAAACTTTTAGTTTCACTCTTCAGTATCTACCAAAACCAATATATCAGTTTAAGGTGGGCTAAGGCCTCGTACACACGACCGAGGAACTCGTCGTAAATGAAACATCGTTTTCCTCGACGAGTTCCTTGTTAGGCTTGTCGAGAAACTTGACAAGCTTTCTTTCCGTACACACTGTCAAGACCAAACCTCGTTGTTCTCAAACGCGGTGATGTACAACACATACGACGGCAGGGGAAGTTCGATTCCACTGGCACAACCCATTGAGACTCCCGACGAGGAAAAAGAGATCTTGTTCTCTTTTTTTCTCATCGAATTCCTCGACAGTTTTCTCGATGAAAAACGTACACACGCCCGTTTTCCTTGGCAAAAAAGCTCTGCCACCAAGTTTCTTGATGGATTCTGTCGAGGAAAACGGTCATGTGTATGAGGCCTGACCCTTTAAAGTGACCCACTAAGAGTGAAACTTGGCAACTTCCATTATTATCTAGTTTTTAAATTTTCAATCTTTGTGGACTGTCAAGCTAATGACTCCACTACCTGGTAAGTTACTGACCTGGAACATGCATGCAACCAGTGAAGTCTGAAAAGTATGAATTTGGTTATTCCTGATCAGTAATGAGGTACTGTATCAAGTGTGGGGATGGCAGCCCCGGAACCTGCTTCTTTAAAAACAACTCCAGCAAAGGTTCCCATATGTCTGTCCTCACAGGCTCCCTGTCTGACGCCTTTCAGATGGAAGGCTGAATATAAACATAACTGTGGTTTGAACTATCCAGTGTTATATCTTTGATCTGGTTTTTCATATCTGAAAGAGGAAACGGCAGCTGGAATTTATCAATCTGTCTTATGGAGGAACTACTCTTGCTGCTAAGCTTGCTACCTATTCTGGGAAATATATCCTGGCCATATGATCTCCTTTCTATTGATAATATTGGCAACATGTCTGACCTTTACCAGCCAGGTGGCGACTCTAATAAAGCAACAAATTATGTTCATCCTTCTATTGTCTCACACTACTCCAGGAGAAAAAAAAGAGATTGTGATTGGATGCTATGTACAAAAAGAGCAATTATTCCTTCATATATTATATGTAGTTAAATTTGGCCCAGTTTGACTTGCCCTTGAAAACCACACAGATTTGTGAGTATTAACAGCCTTAATGCCGACGTGTCACATTTTTACATACAGTTGGCATCCATTGTTTGCACTGGGAGCGCTCACATGGTGTCCTGAGCACAGTGACCGCAATGTCACCATCAGCCCCCAGTCATTGTTTATTATACAGCCAATCACAGTGATCACTTAAACAGGAAGCCCATTAAACACCTTACAAGCTTTGAAGGGTCTGCTCTTGTCTTAAAAGAGAAGTATGAGAATTGTTTTCCCCATATTCATACCTGCACCTTTCCCCTGCCGCCTCTACATTGAGAACCGAGCCGCTGAACACTGCCAATGGCTTGTTTCTCTCAGCTCCCCAAGAGGAGTGCTGCTGCCTCTCCTCTCTTCTCTAGGCATGTGCATTTCGTTTCGTTACGAATCGAAATTCGGACAAATTTTTCATTATTCGGACATTCGAATGCATACGAATTCCCGAATTGCAATATTAATGAATTTACCGAATCCGAACGAACGTTTTCGATTCCGAATCGAAAACCCGCGGACGAAATTCGATCGGAATTCGAAAAAAAATTAAAAAAAAAACTTTTCGAATCGAATTCGAAAACAAATTCGGTCGAAAACGAACGAATTCCGAAAACGAATTTAACACATGTAACGAACCTAACTTAACTAAATTAATTAAATAACGAATTAAAACGAAACGAAACTAAATTTTCCCCTTTGCACATGCCTACTCTTCTCCTCCACTCTCACTGGAGCGCTGAGCTGTGGAGGGGTGGGGAGCGGCCATCTCAGCCTCTCAGCTGCTCCCTGAGAGGACCATCAGTCTAGGCACCTGACGGATCCAGACTCCCAGAGTCAGGATGACGCAGTGCCTGGACTGATCTGTGTGACATCAGCGGAGAGCAGATTTCAGACCGCTCTCTGCTGAAAACGGGTCACAGGAGTGCAAAACGAATTGCCCTCCTGTGACCCAGAGGAGAAGCCCAGCCTAACGACTTCTCCTTTAAGAACCTGTGCTTTATCCATGTGGAGCAAAGGGACAGGTCCATGTTAATTCTACCCTCCACAACAACACACAATCCCCTGCCCTTTACTTCTCTGCTGCTTCATTCAGCTCCAGGAAGTGAGGAAAGGAAGTCCTGTGTCAGCTTTGAGTCACACCAGTCTGGGTTTCCATAGGTTTAAGGTATTTTTCTGACCCATCCCCTTTTCCTCTGCATTCTTCATCCTATTGCTTGCCTCAGGAAAATCCTTAAAGTGTTTGTAAAGTCTTGTTTTTTTTCTCTAAAAATAATAAACATGTTATACTTACCTCCTCTGTGTAATGGTTTTGCACAGAGCAGGCCGGATCCTCCTCTTCTCAGGTCCCTTTTTGGCTCTCCTTGTCCCTCCCTTCTGTTGAGTGTCACCACAGCAAGCAGCTTGCTATGAGGGCACCCGTGCCGAGTCACAGCTCCCTGTGTCCATTCAGACACAGAGCCCCTGTTTGGCCCAGCCCCCTTTCTCTCCTGATTGGCTGACTTTGATTGACAGCACCAGGCTCCAATGGTGCTGTTGCTGTGTCTCAGCCAATCAGGAGAGTCCTGGATGATTGAGACACTCGTGGACATTGCTGAAGAGAGATGAGGCTCAGGTAAGTATTAATGCATTATGATAAAAAACCTTCTGACTTTACAACCATTTTAAAGCTTAGACGGGCTGCAGCTATAAATCAACCTTCTCCCTCATAGCTGTTGTCTAACCAGTCAAAGCAGGAGGGGAGGTGGGCAGCTCAGTACTCATAACTAGCATTAAGCAAGCCATACATTACACATTTTCTTTCCTTCAACCACAGGTTGAAGGAAAGAAAATTTATAGTTTCCCCCATAAACAGTGTTGGTAAACGCAATAAGCGTTTATTGATTGGTTTGAGCAAAAGTTATAGCGTCTACAAAATAAGGGATAGTATTATGTCATTTTTATTAATAATATTTTTTTTACTAGTAATGGTGGTGATCAGTGATTTTTATCGTGACTGCGACATTATGGCAGACACATCGGACACTTTTGACACCATTTTGGGACCATTGTCATTCTTTTTTTTTTCATTTTAAAGTGTATTTTGTGCGGGTACTCGAGAGAGGAACCGGACTGCAGGAGTTGGGAGTAGGCAGGCCTCCCCCAGAGGCAATCTGCCACCTTTCTCCATGCCCCGAGTGGCAATGGCGGGTGTGTGAGGGGGTCCTCCCACACAGCCCGCCCTACCTGCTCCGCTTTGAAGCCCAACGGGGCAGAGGGACTCCCTATAAGGGAGTGAGAGGATCTAGCCCGCTCAACCACCCCCGTTAGTCCTTCGCCTCTCTTTTTAGAGACCGCGTGGCCAAAGTGCGTGCATGTTAACCCAATTTCGAGTGCGTGTGTAAGTGTGGTGGTTTTTGTGGGAGGGGGGTGGGCATACTAAGCGCAGGCTTACCTCGCATAGCACACCCACCGGGAGCCGGGCTGAGACCACCAAACTCAATTCACATGTAGCCGAGACCGGGATTCGAACCCCTAGCTGCAGAGGTGAATGGCTTGTCAGCGCAGTGCCAATCGCGTTAAGCCACCGCAGCTCCCTCCATTGTCATTCTTACAGTGATCAGTGCTATAAAAATGCACTGGTTACTGTAGGGGTTAAGTGTGTCCTAGGGAGTGATTCTAACTGTTAGGGGGCATGGCTATGAGTGACATGTCACTGATCGTTGTTCCCGATGACAGGGAACAGACGATCAGTGACATGTCACTAGGTAGAATGGGGAGATGTTGTGTTTACACTGACATCTCCCCATTCTTCAGCTCTGTGTCACGATCGCCGGATACCAGCGGACATCAAGGCGGTGGGTCCTGCGGCACGGTCACGGCCGGCGGCGCGCACGCAACCACGCGGCGGCAAATGAAAGGGGTTGTACCTATACGCCCATTTGCCTGTCTGTGCCATTCTGTCGACGTATATGTGTGTGCGCTGGTCCTTAAGTGGTTAATCACTTGTCCATATTCCAACAAGCAGCCATGTTGTTCCCGCTACTTTCATAATGACCCTCTTTAATGGACTGAGCTGGGCAGTCCCTTCCCCTGTGCTCTTTATGATTACTGTTTGATGTAGCGATGTCGCACTTAAGAATTAAAAAATTTTCAATGCTTCATTCCCTTAGTGCCTATAGACTAGTGATTAGCAGTGATTAATATTCATTCATTATTACTGAAAGGATGTGAGATGGGTTATTATCCAGCAGGTGAGAGATATTTACACGTATTTATTGTAACATATTGCAGAGGGCTCCCACGTGCACCTATAATGAAGTGATAAATGATCATTTATTTAAGAATGACAGATCACAGAGCCAAAGATCACCACTTTCATTACACAGCCAGGTACAATAATTAATGCTTGTACGCTTGTTCTATGAAACATGCCAGCTTTTCCAGCTCCTCCGGGAAGGATGGAGGAATCCTCTAATGTAATACGGCAAGTTAGGTTGGTCAACTTTGCAGGATTTTTGTTGTTACCTTTGCTTCATCTAGCTTGTACAGGTTCTTAAAAATGCATATTTTATAATTGAGCTCTTCAAGCTGGTACTCAGGGCAAGATGGAACTTTATTAAAGCCATAGGAACTCAGAAATGATGACGGAAGAAATACGTTGTAATGCTAAATTGAATTGCTCCAAACTGATTAAAAGATCATTAAAGGGGTTGTAAAGGTACAATTTTTTCCCCCTAAATAGCTTCCTTTACCTTAGTGCAGTCCTCCTTCACTTACCTCATCCTTCAATTTTGCTTTTAAATGTCCTTATTTCTTCTGAGGAATCCTCACTTCCTGTTCTTCTGTCTGTAAGGCCCCGTACACACGACCGAGTTTCTCGGCAGAATTCAGCCAGAAACTCGGTTCAGAGCTGAATTCTGCCGAGAAACCCGGCCGTGTGTACACTTTCGGCCGAGGAAGCCGACGAGGACCTCGACGAGGAAATAGAGAACATGTTCTCTATTTCCTCGTTGTTCAATGGCAAAAGTCGGCCCGCCGAGTTCCTCGGCGGCTTCCACACTGAACTCTACGAGGAACTTGATGTGTTTGGCACGTCGAGTTCCTCGGTCGTGTGTACGGGGCCTAACTCCACACAGTAATGCAAGGCTTTCTCCCTGGTGTGGAGGGGACGAGCAGGACACTCTACTTTGCAGATAGAGAAACTGTGTGTTAGTGGGTGTCCTGACACTCCTGTTCGCCCCTCCCCCCTCAAGAGGCTTTCTCCACACCAGGGAGAAAGCCTTGCATTACTGTGTGGAGTTACAGACAGAAGAACAGGAAGTGAGGATTTCTCAGAAGAAATAAGGACATTTAAAAGCAAAATGGAAGGATGAGGTAAGTGAAGGAGGACTGCACTAAGGTAAAGGAAGCTATTTAGGGATTTTTTTTTGCCTTAACAACCCCTTTAACCACTTGCTGACCGGCTAACGCCGATATACGTCGGCAGAATGGCATGGCTGCGCAAAGCAATGTACCTGTACGTTGCTTAGAATTTGCCTCCGTGCAGGTGCGCACGCCCGCCGCGTGCTTCATGAACGTGCCCACGGGAGCAACGAACTTGATGCTCGCCGGCGGCCCGCGATCGTCTCACGGAGAGGCAGAATGGGAGATGCCTAAACAAGGCATTTCCCTGTTCTGCCTAGTGACAGGACAGTGATCTACTGCTCCCTGTCATCGGGAGCAGTCATCACTGTCATGTCACTTGTAGCCCATCCCCCCCAAAGTTATAATCACTCCCTAGGGCACACTTAAATCCTTCATCTCCCCCTAGTGTTCTAACCCCTTCCCTGATCGCTGTATAAATGACAATGGTCCCTTGCTTCCTTTCTGTATGCCATGGTGACCAATGAAAGCAACATTTTAAAGCTTACATCAGAAAAAGAGATGAGAACTTCCATGGAGGCACATGTTCCGATGACAACTGCTTGAAAGCAGATTTTTGCCCACCTTGTAGAGATTTCTTTTAATTTCCTCTTCTGTCTTCGGCAAAAAAAGTGAAGGAGAAACTCTCTAGCATGGATAAAGAGAGCAAAAAAAAATCCAAAAACAAACCATTCCTAGAGGACCATACACTTATTATATCAATTGCTCTTTTGGAATGATTTCCCACAAATATTTGAATTTTTATTATCTATGTCATCAATAGTCCCAGTAGTCCCAATGGGTAGATTTACACTTTGTGTTTGTCCTGGGGACCATTGTCTCCAGTGCAGAAGGTGATGGGAAAGCCAATGCAGGAGGAGGAGCTGCTGTCTCTGAGCCTATGAGGAGGGAGAGAGTATAGAGAGCCGCTGCTGTCTGCACATCACTAGATCGAGAATGGGCTTAGGTTGTGATTGACAGTGGTAGGAGCCAATGCAGGAGCAGAAGCTGCAGGCTCTGAGCCTATGAGGAGGGAGAGCCTCTGCTCTCTGCACATCCCTGGATCAAGATCGGGCTCAGGTAAGTATAAAGGAGGGGCTGGGGGAGGAGATGCGCCCAGAAGGTTTTTTACCTTTTGCACGGAATACATTAAGAACCACTTTAAGGTGGACATGCACAGTTGAACAGGAATCAGGCGAAATTAAACTGTGGTTGACCCTGTCAGCACCACCCGGCTTGACAAACCTTGATGTTTGTATTTACTTTTGTTGAAGTAGCCAATCATATTTTCAGACCACGCCATCCTGTATCCGATCAGACGCAGGCACTGACTGAAGCCTCGTACACACGACCGAGGAACTCGACGGGCGAAACACATCGTTTTCCTCGTCGAGTTCCTTGTTAGGCTGTCGAAACTCGACAAGCCAATTTTCTCCATTCCTGTCAAGGAAATAGAGAACTTGCTCTCTTTTTGGCTCGTCAAGTTTCCTCAACGAAAATGTACACGCGACCGGTTTCCTCGGCAAAAAAATATCTCCCAGCAAGTTTCTTGCTGATTTTTTCTGAGAAACTCGGTCGTGTGTACGAGGCCTGAGTATTCAGCATCTGCATGAGCAGTGACTGCTGAATACAATAGCTGGCAGTGGGGATTCCTCTATCCATGCTGTTTAGTGTGGATGGAGGAATTAATCGATTTCTCTCATTCATCCCAGGGGGGTAAACAAGAGAATCCACATATGAATGACCAACTTTGGGCAGAGGGTCAAAAGCATAACGTATTTTAGTTTTGCATGGTTGCTGGCATGTGTCTGTTTTAGCTCTCAGTATCTCCCCCAGTGAAAAAAAATAATTCACAGTTCACCCAAGTGCTACAGAAATTCTAGTAACAAATTATGGTGAGAGAGTGGAGAGTGGAGAGTGATAAGAACAACTGTCAAGATTTTATTGCTGTATATGCCCCCATGAGAGAGATTTACCGTCCCTATTTGTCTTGGTGGCTGTTATCCCTGAGAGTAAGCCCCATACACACTATTAGATTTTCTGAAGATTTTTGTCTTCAAATTTACCAAAACCATATAATATGAAGTCAAACCTTAAGGCCTCGTACACACGACCGAACATGTCTGTTGAAACTGGTCCGCGGACCAGTTTCCGCGGACCAGTTTCAGCAGACATGTTCGGTCGTCTGTACGGCCGTCCGGACAATTTTCCGGCGGATCGGACAGGTTTCCAGCAGACAAATGTTTCTTAGCATGCTAAGAAACATGTCCGCTGGAAGCCTGTCCGTCGGACATGTTCGGTCGTCTGTACGACTTACCGGACATGTCCGCTCGGCCGAAAAAGCCCTTGCATGCGTCGAAGTGGTTCGACGCATGCGTGGAAGCATTGACCTTCCAGGGTCGCGTCATCGTCACGGCGACGGCGCGGCCGCGTCACTGCGTATCCTGTCCGCGCAGATTTCGGTTTGATGGTGTGTACAACCATCAGACCGAAATCTCTGAGTGGACATGTCTCCTCGTGTGTACGAGGCCTAAGAGTTTCAAATTGTATGCAATCAGGCAGGCCTTTTCACTACATGGTTTTGGTAAATCTGAAGACAAACATCTGCAGAAAATCTAATAGTGTGTATGCGGTCTAAAAGTAAAAGAAATGTTTCATATTCCACGTTCCTGGTATAAGCTCTCAGAAATAGGGTGCTGTAACCAGTCAGCACAAAGTGGCGTCCAAATGGGGAGTTTATTGCATGATGACAACACAAGAAAAGTGCAACGTTTCGGAGTCACACAGGGCCCCTTCATTAGGCATGCGTGACTCCGAAACGTTACACTTTTCTTGTGTTGTGATCATGCGATAAACGACCCACTTGGACGCCACTTTGTGCTGATCCTTGTTGTGCTGGCAAATACCTACCTTAAAAGTAAAAGAAAATCCCCAAAAAATCAGCTGCTCGCAAGTACAGGAATAGAAGGACAAAGTCCAAAGGGGTCACCAGTTCTGGTGACCCTGGTGACAACCAGGGATGTCCTCACTTTGGAGAGATTTCTTTTCACTTCCTGTTTTGGCTATGGACAGGGCCGGGACAAAGGGTGGGCAGAAAGGGTGGCTGCCCTGGACGCAGGGCTTATTGTTAGGGATGGGGGTGTTGCAAATTCCTTCTATTATAAGACTGGCAGGAGTAGTGACAGCGGCAACGCTAGTTCTGTCAGCCCAGCACTTGAAGTGGTAAGTGGAGGCGAGATAGGAGGAGGTGCAGGCTGTGCTCTCTCTCCCCTCCTCCTCATAAGCAAGTACGTAATGGGGGCGCAGTTTGCCATCTTTGCCCTGGGCACTGGATGATCTTGTATACAAGAGAAGATGACCACACTCCAGATTGCAGAGGATGAAGAACTCAAAACATCACCATACAGATAGACAGCATCAGGGTTGACGCGTTTCATGAAAAACGTGGCTTAGTCATGAAACGCGCCAACCCTACTGCCGCCTGTCTGTATCGTGATGTTTTGATATTCTCTTGGATTTTATGGAATACAATTCTTCATCTTCTACATTCTGGAGTGCAGTCATCTTCTGTTGCATATTGGATTTCATGCTAAGGCCTCGTACACACGACCGTTTTCCTCGACAGAATCCATCAAGAAACTTGGTGGCAGAGCTTTTTTTCCCGAGGAAAACGGTCGTGTGTACGTTTTTCATCAAGGAAACTGTCGAGGAACTCGACGAGCAAAAAAGTGAGCAAGTTCTCTTTTTCCTTGACGGGAGTCTCAATTTCCTCATCGTGTTCCTCGTCTGGCTGGTTTTCGACGAGAAACACGATCGTGTGTATGCTAAGAAACCCGTGCATGCTCAGATTAAAGTATGAGACGGGAGCGCACCTTCGGTAAAAGTAGTGCTTGTAATGGAGATAGCACATTTGTCACGCTGTAACAGACTGAAAAGTGAAAATCGTCTCCTACCAAACTTTTACTTAACACTCAGTAACATTAGATTAGCAAAAGCAGCCCCAAGGGTTGTGCCAGTGGAATCGAACTTCCCCTGCCGCCGTATGTGTTGTATGTCACCACGTTTGAGAACAAGGAGATTTGGTCTTGACTGTGTGTACGCAAAGAAAGCTTGTTGAGTTTCTCGACAAGCCTAACAAGGAACTCGTCAAGGAAAACGATGTGTCTTTTCCGACGAGTTCCTCGGTCGTGGGTACGAGGCCTCAGACCACGGACTGGACCATCACCCAGTCATTAGAAGGAGGATGATTTCACCTCTCCCTTTCGTTACACTGAATGATCTTGTCTTGGCACTGGCTATGGGACAAGAAGTAAAGAGAAATCTCCACTAAGGGACACAGATGGCAAAAAAATCTGCCATGGATATGCCAAAACAGAAAACAAGTTTTGCATGTATTTCCCGAATATGTCCCTTGCTCTTTGCTGATACTGTAGGAATAAGTGGGTTCCAAGTCTATTATTTGTAGAGAAACACATTTTGGACAATACATGTATTTTTCATGTGTGTTAAACACTTAAACGCGCAGAGCCGGAAAGCTCCTTGCGCTCCAAGATACATGAGATAGAAAGCAATTAGGCAATGATATAACCTTTTCAAATGTTTGGCCGGTGTCCTCGGTTTTTCCATTCCTTACCCATTGAGCAAATCTGCCAGATCATTCCTGTGCAGAAATTGAGCAAGGAACTTGTCAGCTGCCAGTATTTTTCGAAGCGTACAACTCCTACTTGGCTCCTCGCATGCTGACAGCCTCCTATGAGCCATTAAATAGGGGAGAGGGCTCGAAAACACAATGAGGGAGAGGGAGAAAATCTGTGTTATCCTTTCTCTGTTTCTTGTCATTCTTAACAACAAGCAGACGCAAAGATGGAGCACTTTCTGTGTGTAGGCCAAAGGTCAGTGCAGCAGATGCACGTGCTGTGTGAACGTCGTCACTGTATTCACTTGGCATAGATGACAGATAATTGGGCCCAAGAACCTCTCCCAACCTGAATATGACATCTATTTATAGAGATGAGTTTAATAACCTGCAAAGTGTGAGATCCAACTTGGATCAGGATCCTGGAGAATAGCTGATATTTTCCATTCCACTCCTGATCTGGTGGTATTTAAGGTGAACCTATGGCCAGGTTATGGACATTCAAATATTTACTTATTCTTAACAAAGATGAAATGAGCTGTAAAACAAATTCTCGTAGGTCTCTGTATTTGCAGGTACTGTTCACAGTGGAGGCACTAAAATGGCAGTTCACAAGTTCACGATAGAGGCACTAAAATGACAGTTGGAGGCACTAAAATGGCAGTTCACAGCGGAGGCACTAAAATGGCAGTTCACAGCGGAGGCACTAAAAGGACTGTTCACAATGGAAGCACTAAAATGGCAGTTCACAGCGGAGGCACTAAAAGGACTGTTCACAATGGAAGCACTAAAATGGCAGTTCACAGCGGAGGCACTAAAAGGACTGTTCACAATGGAAGCACTAAAATGGCAGTTCACAGCGGAGGCACTAAAAGGACTGGGGTAGATTCAGTAACATTTGAGCATTTTTTACGTAGGCGCAGGGCACCGTTTTTGCCCTGCGCCCCCGCAAATTTTCTGCGCTACCCGCGATTCACGGAGCAGTAGCTCCGTAAATTGCGTGGGCGCTCCGGCAAAATGCCCGGCGTAAGCGCGCGCAGTTTAAATGATCCCGTAGGGGGCGGGAATCATTTAAATTAGGCGCGTAGGGCGCATGCTCCGTCGGGAAACTTTCCCGACGTGCATTGCGGCAAATGACGTCGCAAGGACGTAATTTGCTTCAAAGTGAACGTGAATGGCGTCCAGCGCCATTCACGATTCACTTAAGCAAACAACGTAAAATTTAAACCTCACGACGCGGGAACGACGGGTATCCTTAGCATTGGCTGCCCCTGCTTTTAGAATGTGCAGCCTTACGCGAAACTCGACGTACGCAAACTACGTAAACTGCGTATGCAGGGCTCGCGTAACGTTGTGAATCGGCGTTAGTATGCAATTTGCATACTATACGCTGACCACAACGGGAACGCCACCTAGCGGCCTGCGTAAGAATGCAGCCTAAGATATGAGGGCATAAGAGCCTTATGCCACGCATATCTTAGGCTGCAGTCGGCGTAACGAGCTCTCTAAATCAGGAGAAGTCGTTACGCCTGCGCAAGTAAGCAATTGCGCTGCGTAACTATGGTTACGCAGGCGCAATTGCTTTTTGAATCTGGGCCACTGTTCACAATGGAGGCGCAAAAATGGTGACACTCCGCAAAGCTCCGATTTTGCGGACATAAGAAAATCCTATTTTTTCTTCCGTCTGCGGATCGGATGAACACAGGCACACGGTCCGTGTTCATCCGATCCCCCCCATAGGGGAGAGCGGAGAAAAGACAGGGCGGTCCCTGCACAGTGTGGGGGGACCGCCCTGTCAGCCGACGGCTCAGCTGGGATTTTACGGAGGATCCCCGCTGAGCTGACGGACAAACGGAGGCGGATCATTACTAATCCGCCCCGTGTGAAAGGGCCCTAATAGGACAATTCATAATGTAGGCACTAAAATGACAGTTCACAATGGAGGCACTAAAATGATAGTTCATGATGGAGGCACTAAAATGACAGTTGGAGGAGGCACTAAAATGACAGTTCACAATGGAGGCACTAATAGGACAGTTCATAATGTAGGCACTAAAAGAACAGTTCACAGTGGTGGTGTTTCGTCACATATGGCTACCCATCACATTTGGCTACCCGCTGGAGTGCGCATGCGCTCCGCCGCTTTATGCCTTTCAACACTTTTACAAATGTGATGGGTAGCCGAATGTGACGAAGAATATAGCTAGAGAATTTAGCTGAAAGGAATTTGTGAACGTTTTAGTAATTGCTTTTCGATGAGAATTTAGCATTTGTAAAAGTGTTGGAACGCATATGGCGGCGTCACGCATGCGCACTCCAGCGGGTAGCCAAATGTGATGGGTCGCCATATGTGATGAAACAGTGGCACTAAAATTACATTTCTCAATGGAGACACTAAAAAGACAGTTCACAATGGAGGCACTAAAATGGCAGTTTACAATGGAGGCACTAAAATGACAGTTGGAGGCACTAAAAGGGCAGTTCACAATAGAGGCACTAAAATGGCAGTTCACAATGGAAACACTAAAAGGACAGTTCACAATGTAGGCTCTAAAATGGCAGTTCACAATAGAGGCACTAAAAGGACAATTCACAATGTAGGCGCTAAAATAGCATTTAACTATGGAGGCAATAAAATGCCAGTTTATAATGGAGGCACTAAAAGCACAGTTCACAATAAAGGCACTAAAATGTCAGTTTACAATGGGGGCACTAAAATGGCAGTTCGCAGTAGAGGCAATAAAGGGACTGTTCACAATGGAGGCACCAAAATGGTAGATCACGAGTTCACGATAGAGGCACTAAAATTACAGTTGGAGGCACTAAAATGGCAGTTCACAATGGAAGAACTAAAATGGCAGTTCACAATGGAGGCTCTAAAATGGCAGTTCACAGCCAAGGCACTAAAATTTCTGTTCACAATGGAGGCACTAAAATGGTAGTTCACAATGGAGGAACTAAAACAACAGTTTACAATGGAGGCACTAAAACGACAGTTCACAATGGAAGCACAAAAATGTCAGTTTACAATGGAGGCAGTAAAATGAAAGTGCACAATGGAGGCACTAAAATAGCAAGCCACATCCTTTCTTTTTTCTCTGGCAGCAGTCACTTGGCAGCCTCCCAGCATTATAATTGAAACAAAGAACAGCTATAAGCTGTTGAGTAACTACTGCAACCTGACTGCAGAGTCTCTGTAATAATCTTTGAGGGGTAATTACTCCACAGTACATGTAGCTACAGAGGCCAATGATAACTTATTTTAAAGCTCATTTAGAATATGTAAATTCTTCTGTAGCATATGTGTATTTTAATGTTATTGGATGGATTGTAATGCCTTTTTGTTTTGCCACTGACAAGCAATATCTGTCATGACATTAGTAAACGTTGTCTCCCTTGCTTACGGTTTGTCCTCTGTTGTGATGTGTTATGCAGACAGTTCAGTCATGATCACTATGCAATGTTTGTGTGGTAGCAGCCAAAGCTACTCTGGTACTGTTGAGAGATAAAGAGGTGGAAAAGTTCTGTATCCCATTCTGTAGAACCTTACATGCAATGTCATCCTGGTCCTTGTGGAACTTGCAGCGATCCTTGGAATTGTCATTGCTAAAATCATAGAGCAATGTCCTTGCCCTCACAAGCCTTAAATTATACTTTACTGGCAGTTGGCACTTCAACTAGAGGGTATGTTGATCTCAACTTGTACATCCTTTTGCCAGAAGAGTGCATTTGGAGGGTTCCTTAAACAAGGGCACCAGGCTCTGCCATACCGCCAATGTCTACCAATGTCCATGAAGCGATGTGGTCATGTGCAGGTTATATACGGGGATAGGCAAACTGGTTAATCCAAATCTGAATTTGCAGTGAATTGGGAAGGTTCATGGGAATACATTGTTTACCGATCTTCTCCACAGGATACATATTTATTTATAGTTTTAAATACAGTAGAGAAGAAAAGTGTTTTTGTGTGTGTGCCATTAGGAAGATTCCCTTTAATCCTTGCCCTGGAAAACAACAGGAAGTGAAATAAAATCTCTTCAAAGTGAAAGGGAATCCTTCCCAGAACAGATATCCCCAATGAAAGAGTTCACCCATACTCTTGTCTGGATGACTGAAGAATTTCCCATCACTTTATGTGCCAACAACAATGGTCGGCAGGACAAACACTGACAGCAACAAAAACCTGGCAGGGATTCTAAGCCTTCCCTATCCTATTAAAGTCACTTTTAATTCAAACTCCATCCCACTTCTACATTTGGCTACTGGAAGTGAAGAGACAAAACCCGATGTAAACTCCAAGTTGCATTGCTCAGGAAAGTCACCTGAGAAAACCAAGAACTTAAGAAAGCATTTGCCTCCTATAGCTTATTATTAAGTCAGAGCTTTATGTTTATTACTAGAGTACAAATGCACCTTCAGCATCCGATAGTTTGCATATTCTCCCTCTGCTTGCGTAGGTTTTGTCCGGGTACTCCAGTTTCCTCCCACACTCCAAAGACATACTTGGCTCGTGCCTACATGTCTAAATTGGCCCTAGTGTATGTGCATGTATGTATGTGAGATAGGGACCTAGATCAGGAAAAGATTCATTCTGATTGATTCCTATGGGTTCCTGCATTTGCATATGCCTAATTAACTGATTAAGGATCTAACAAAATCCTAAGCTTTAAAAACTTTACCCATAACTTATGTTGCTGTACTAAGGAAACCAAAGATTCCATTATAAAAGAGAGGGATTTGTGAATGGACGCTTTACTGAGTTGAAATGCTTTTCATGGCTAGAAATGAAGTATGTGTATGAAGCAGAATCCTTGGCTTAATATGTGAGCGCAGATAAGATTACACTATTTCGAGGTCATGATGTAATTCTTTCACTGGGTTCTAGTTTGGTTTCTATAGCAGCTACGTAAAAATACAAAAAAAGAAAAAGGGAAAAACACCCAAGAGCAGAAATTTGCCATGAAGCCGAGTAGTTCAGGCCTCACATGAAATCACTTCCTCCTACTATTACACGGTTACAAATTGGTCAGTGACTTTGAGTGTTTCATGACATGTGTTTTAACTCTACCTTATCTGAGGAGTCTTCACCCAGCAGTTGCTAGGCAGTTGTATTTTTGGGCCTTCTCGCGCTGAATTTAATTGGTTTAATAACAGTGCTCTAGATCCGATCATCGCCCCACCCAAGCTTCATTTAAAACATTCATATTGCAATTTTCCAACGAAAGCCCTCCAGGAGAGTGAGTCACCATTGAAAACATTCCAGAGGGAGGAATAATTAAGCCAGGGCTGAAATTGATGTAATATTTTAAGGAATTCTCTAATAGGTTTGAGCGATGGCTTAGTGTTCAGTATAGTCCCAATATCAGTTTACATTATTGGCCACCGATGAAGTCCATCTCAAGCGTTTAGATGATTAGCGAGACAAGGAGTGCTGTGGCAATTAAGGTAGAAAAGTAGCAACTCGGGCCCATGACCACTGGGGAGGGGGGAAGTCAAGACTGTGTTGGCCCCTTTCCACTCATCGAAGCATCACTACATTGCATTTAATAGATAGACCAAACTTCAGGCTAGCAGGTATCTACAGTCTGTGAGACAATTATGTGAGTGATAGGTATAAATAAGGAAAACCTTTCCTATATGTATCATGGCGTCCAACTCAAATTCTACAAGTGGTATTTGCCTGGTTGTTATACTGGTACTCTTACCTCAATATTTTAAATCACTAACTAAGAACAAACAGTGCAGGACTAGGTCTTCTGACACTACCATTATTCCCCCGTTCCCCATTATTTGGGGAGATTTCCCTATACTCTCTGTCCTAAAGACCCAACAGGAAGTAGCAGGAAACGTCTCCAACATTACGGGAATTAAGTTGTTACTCAAACAGCTGTCCCACTGACTTGGTCACTTGGACAAATGAGGATGAACCTACCCATCAGGAGCACAGATAGCAATAGAAAATGTACAGGTGATCTAACCCTCACCACTGTATCAAATAGTAGAAGAATAGAGCATCCCACTCCACACTCTCTATGTGTCTACCTGGAATCCAGCACCAGTCCTTTTTTTCCTCCATATTTAATTTGTGAGCACTACACCCCAAGTCGCCCCCTCCAGTCAACTAACCAGAACCTCCTCCACATTCCCAAGACCCGCTACAAATCAAAAGGCGAACGAATATTCGCAGTCCAAGGACCCCGGCTATGGAACGCTCTACCCGCGGACATCCGCTTGGAAGAAAACCTTCTTGTCTTCAAGCTTAAGACCCATCTCTTCTGAAGACACAGGCAGACACTGGCTGCAAAACCGCATTGAGGCGATTTAGTTTGCGTTTGTAGAGCTATACAAGTTACTCATTCATTCATTCATTCACCTCTTAAAAATATTTTATTTTATTTTTTAGCTACGGTATATATATATTTTTTTTTAAATAAAATTAAATAGTAGGGCTATTGAGGGGCTGTTGTATTGTACAAAAAAAAATCCAGAATAATTGATAGGAGTTTCTGTAACTCTAACGCCCTGTACACACGATCGGTTCGTCTGATGAAAACGGACCGATGGATTTTTTCATCAGATATCCGATGAAGCTGACTTTCATCAGTCTTCCCTACACACCATTGGTTAAAAATCCGATCGTGTCCAACGCGGTGACGTAAAACACAACGACATGCTGAGAAAAATGAAGTTCAATGCTTCCGAGCATGCGTCGACTTGATTCTGAGCATGCGTGTTTTTTTAACCATAAGAAAAATTTAAAACAGGATCTATTTTTTTTCATCAATGGGAAAAAAACGATGGGGCCCACACACAATCGGTTCGTCCAATGTCCATCGGTCCATTTTCATCAGACGAAGCGATCGTGTGTACAGGGTATAAGGAGCCATTTATAGTCCATAGAAACACCATCATTTCCACTTTTCTGATAATGTGAGGAATTTTCACTAAAATCTGGAGTTTCTATATAATTTTAGGAGAAATAAAATTCAAACATTAAATAGTTCCTAATAGACAAATAATTCAGTAAAATACTAGCACAAACTTAATTTGACTTAAACTCTATCTTTTTGTTGGGTACTTCATATACCTTGAGTTGACTGCATTCATGGTTTTGAGTGTAAAGACCTTGTTTTGTATGTGTGTGTGTATATATTTATATATATTTATACACTGAGCAAAATTATAAATGCAACACTTTTGTGTTTGCCCCTATTTATCATGAGCTGAATGCAAAGATCTATAGATCGATGACCTTTTCTATGTACACAAAAGGCCTATTTCTCTCAAATATTGTTCACAAGTCTGTCTAAATCTGTGTTAGTGAGCACTTCTCCTTTGCCGAGATAATCCATTCACCTCACAGGTGTGGCATATCAAGATGCTGATTAGACAGCATGATTATTGCACATGTGTGCCTTAGGCTGGCCACAATAAAAAGCCACTCTAAAGTGTGCAGTTTTATCACACGGCACATGCCACAGATGTCGCAAGTTTTGAGGGAACGTGCAATTGGCATGCTGACTACAGGAATGTCCACCAGAGCTGTTGCCCTTGAATTGAATGTTAATTTCTCTACCATAAGCCGTCTCCAAAGGCGTTTTAAAGAATTTGGCAGTACATCCAACCGGCTTCACAACCACAGACCACGTGTAACCACACCAGTCCAAGACCTCCACATCCAGCATCTTTACCTCCAAAATCATCTGAGACCAGCCACCCGGACAGCTGCTGCAACAATCGGTTTGTATAACCAAAAAATGTCTGCACAAACTGTCAGAAACCATCTCAGGGATGCTCATCTGCATGCTTGTCGTCCTCATTGGGGGCTCAACCTGACTGAAGTTTGTCGTTGTAACCGACTGGAGTGTGCAAATGCTCACATTCAATGGCGTCTGGCACTTTGGAGAGGTGTTCTTTTCACAGACGAATCCCAGTTTTCACTGTACAGGGCAGATGGCAGACATCGTGTATGGCGTTGTGTGGGTGAGCGGTTTGCTGTTGTCAACGTTGTGGATCCAGTGGCCCATGGTGGCGGTGAGGTTATGGTATGGGCGGGTGTATGCTATGAACAATGAACACAGGTGCATTTTATTGAAGGCATTTTGAATGCACAGAGATACCGTGACGAGATCCTGAGGCCCATTATTGTGCCATTCATCCACGACCATCACCTCATGTTGCAGCATGATAATGCATGGTCCCATGTTGCAAGGATCTGTACACAATTCCTGGAAGCTAAAAACATTGCAGTTCTTGCATGGCCAGCATACTTACCAGACATGTCACCAATTGAGGAAGTTTGAGATGCTCTGGATCGACGTATAAAACAGCGTGTTCCAGTTCCTGCCAATAGCCAGCAATTTCAGCAATTTTACACAGCCATTGAAGATGAATGGACCAACATTCCACAGGCCACAATCAACAACCTGGCCACACCAGATACTGACTGGTTTTTGGACCCCCCCAATAGAGTGGCCTTTTATTGTGGCCAGCCTAAGGCACACCTGTGCAATAATCATGCTGTCTAATCAGCATCTTGATATGCCACACCTGTGAGGTGAATGGATTATCTCAAAAAAGGAGAAGTGCTCACTAACACAGATTTAGACAGACTTGTGAACAATGGCCCAGATTCACATAGAATCATCGTAGATACGCTACACCTCCGCAAGTTTTCATCGCAAGTGCCTGATTCACAAAGCACTTGCGAGAAAACTTCCGCCGGCGGCTTCCGGCGTAAGCCCCCGTAATTCAAAGGGGCGTGTGCCATTTAAATTAGGCGCTCTCCCGCGCCGGACCTACTGCGCATGCTCCCTTTTGAATTTCCCGCTGTGCTTTGCGTGAAGTGATGTCATTTTTTCGAACGGCGACGTGCGTAGCGTACTTCCGTATTCCCGGACGTCTTACGCAAGAAGGACAAATTTTCAAATTTCGATGCGGGAACGGCAGCCATACTTTATACAGCACATACGTGTGCTGTGTAAAGTTAGGGCACCAAAAACGACGACTAACTTTGCGACGGGAAACTAGACTAGCAGCGACGTAACTAACGCGAAAAACCGCCGTGGATCGCCGTTACTACTAATTTCCATACCCGACGCTGGTTTACGACGCGAACTCCCCCCAGCGGCGGCCGCGGTATTGCATCCTAAGATCCGACAGTGTAAAACAATTACACCTGTCGGATATAAGGGCTATCTATGCGTAACTGATTCTATGAATCAGTCGCATAGATACTCTGAGAGATACGACAGAGTATCTGAGATAGTCCGTCGTATCTCGGCTGTGAATCTGGGCCAATATTTGAGAGAAATAGGTGTTTTGTGTACATAGAAAAAGTTGTAGATCTTTGCGTTAATCTCATGATAAATAGGGGCAAAAACAAAAGTGTTGCGTTTATAATCTTGCTCAGTATATATATATATATAGATATATATATATAGATATATATAGATATATATATCCTTAGTTCCTATTCTGGGTGTGATGTATTAGCTGCCTTTGGCCGCTGGAAGCTCATGAAATCTTGTCACTTAGCCACTCTGTGTTAAGTAGGTCTCTCTCTTCATCTGGCACTTGGATGGGGCCTTCACACTTGGGTAAGCCTGAGGTGCGTCTGTGTAAAGGCAGATTGTTTTCGTTAGCATAATCAGTGAACTCACTGTTCTACCTGGATGTCTGGGAAAATTGCCAAAAGATTTCTCAACATTTCAATCAGAGGCAAGACTCTATAAAGCTGTCAGTTTCCTTGTAGGTCAATTTGCGCTTACAATCTCTTCAACATCGCGTTCATTTAAAAAAAAAAAAATTCAGCACGTGTCTCCAACAGTAATATTTCATACGATGCTCTAAAGAAGCTGAATTACTGCACAACGAAGAATCATTGTGGGATATTTTACAACTTCCATGCAAGAGAAATCGTATGAGCATTAAAACATTTTCATTTATGCCTGCAAATGTATTTTTCTAAAGGTTTGCTTCGCATTCCGAGATTTGGATGAGATTTATTACAAACAACCTTGCACTTGATATCCTTATTGAAAATGTATTTATGGACCATTAAATGTTCAAATATTTCAAACTGATAGATGAAACTGGCAAAAAAGCACCCTCCGAAACCTGAGAGCCAATTTAAAAAAACTTAAAGTGATATTAACCACTTACCCCCCGGACCATATTGCTGCCCAAAGACCAGAGTACTTTTTGCAATTCGGGACTGCGTCGCTTTAACAGACAATTGCGCGGTCGTGCGACGTGGCTCCCAAACAAAATTGGCGTCCTTTTTTTCCCACAAATAGAGCTTTCTTTTGGTGGTATTTGATCACCTCTGCGTTTTTTATTTTTTGCGCTATAAACAAAAATAGAGCGACAATTTTGAAAAAAATGAATATTTTTTACTTTTTGCTGTAATAAATATCCCCCAAAAATATATAAAAAAACATTTTTTTTCCTCAGTTTAGGCCGATCCGTATTCTTCTACATATTTTTCGTAAAAAAAATCGCAATAAGCGTTTATTGATTGGTTTGCGCAAAAGTTATAGCGTTTACAAAATAGGGGGTATTTTTATGGCATTTTTATTAATATTTTTTTTACTAGTAATGGCGGCGATCAGCGATTTTTTTTTCGGTATTGCGACATTATGGCGGACACTTCGGACATTTTTGACACATTTTTGGGACCATTGGCATTTTTATAGCGATCAGTGCTATAAAAATGCATTAGATTACTATAAAAATGCCACTGGCAGTGAAGGGGTTAACACTAGGGGGTGGGGAAGGGGTTAAGTATGTCCCTTGTGTGTTCTTACTGTGGGGGGGGTGTGGCCTCACTAGGGGAAACACTGATTTTCTGTTCATACATTGTATGAACAGAAAATCAGCATTTCCCCTGCTGACAGGAACGAGAGCTGTGTGTTTACACACACAGCTCCCGTTCCCCGCTCTGTACCGAGCGATCGCGTGTGCCCGGCGGCGATCGCGCCCGCCGGGCACACGCACGGGAGTCGGGGGCGAGCGGGGGGCGCGCGCGCGCACCTCCGGCGGCGCGCGTGCGCCCCTAGTGGCGGCTAAGAGGTAGGACGTCCATTTACGTGGTCTCGCCTAGGAGAGCCACCTTGTGGACGTATAATGACGGTGCGGCGACGGCAAGTGGTTAAAGCCTATTTTTTTAAACAATTAAAGTAAAAAAAAAAGGTTATACTTACCTGCACTGTGCACATTATTGCACAGAGCAGTCCCTTACCTCCGCTTCTGGAAGTCCTCTGTTGGTGCTGTCCGCTTCTCCCTGCTGCCCCCTCAGCAAGTGCAGAGCTAAGGGGGCCCCCATCTGAGGCTGGTGGGTTTTGTGGGGCTACTGGAGCACTTGCCATAATATGTAAATAGGCAATACAATGCTTGCACATCATGGCAGACCTACCTTCCAGTTTGCCCTCCTCCAGTGATGATAGCATTTAGCTCACCATCACAGCTTTGTTGACGTTGCAGCCATTTTCTTTGAAACTTCATCTACATCCAACATCTTTTCTCTTTGTTCATTGGGTGGTCAATTGTGATGTGAGTTATATCATTCTGAAACATACTGTTTCCATTTTTGCCATTTTGTAGACTAAATTGCTTATGCACCGCATAGGCAATGTACACAAAAATAGGTAAGAGGAATGGAATACGTTTGCCAGATGAGCCCTACAAAGTCTCTTCTACCAAAACAGCAAGCAACATTTATTTTTTATTCCCACTTTAAAGGGACCAAAGTACTCCTTGAGCCTGATTCTTTTGAAGAGAAGGGTCAAGCATCCAACTAGCATCCCCATGTGACTTTTATGGCAGATTGGAACTTGGAAGGAAGGATTTTCCTGGTTTCTAAGGGGGCCCCAGATAAAGGTCAGGATCAATTAAAGGGGTTGTAAAGGTTCATGTTTTTTCACCTTAATGCATTCTATGCATTAAGGTGAAAAAACATCCGACATTAGCGGCCCCCCCAGCCCTGTTTACTTACCTGAGCCCACAAAAGTACTGCATTGTGAATGCGCAGGCTTCTCGACTGGGCTTTTTGGCTCTTCTCGGCTCATTCATTGGATGATTGATAGTAGCGCAGCCATTGGCTCCCGCTGCTGTTAATCAAATCAATGACGTGGTGCCGATGGCTGCGCTGCTATCAATCATCCAATGAATCAGCCGAGAAGAGCCAAACAGTCGGTGGCTATACATCTGTATCACGGGAGCGTGCCTGCAAGCTAACCCCCGTGGGAGAGCGCTTCGCATAGCGGGGGCTAGCTGATGTGGGGAGGAGCCAAGACAGCGCAGAGAGACCCCAGAAGGCGAGGATTGAGAACACTTTGTGCAAAACGAACTGCACAGTGGAGGTAAGTATGACATGTTTGTTTTTAAAAAAAAAGGAACCTTTACAACCCATTTAAGAGCAATGATGACATGGAAGCAGCAGTGAACCATACCAAGCATACAGTTATCAACGTTTACTTGAGTTCAGTGAATTGAAATGTAATTGGTGGCTATGCGCGGCTGTACTTTACATTCAACTATTATAATGTGCCCCACTTTATTGAACAGGCCTGTTTGTATACCACTGCTGGGCCTTTGACATGGTCTACTCTATAAAGTACAGCATACTCCACCCAGAACTGCTCATTACCTTTTAGCTTTAAATCAACAGATAGGTAAAGCTCAAGTACAGTCAAAACTTTTATTTTGGAAGAGGAAGAGTAGAGTGGAAGAGGCTTAAAACCTCGACCGGGCTTTTATTACTGTATTTGCACTGAGGAAATTTCCCTTTCACTTCCTGTCAGGACATGATGTGATGGTAAATCTCCCTGATAGAGATACAGGCAAAAACACATTTTTTGTAGGGTTAGAATTACTGACAAATTCTTTAATTGTTGACCATATCTTCCTTTCCCTGTATGGGTGTCACAGAAAAGGTAAGTGGGGAAAATATCCCCATTGGGGCTACAAACAGGAAAAAAAACTGATAGAAATTGTAAATGTGAGGCCTCGTACACACGACCGAGGAACTCTTCGTAAATGAAACCTAATTTTCCTTGACGAATTCCTTGTTAGGCTTGTCGAGAATATTGACAAGCTTTCTTTGCGTACACACTGCGTCCACTGGCGC